>NC_083738.1:27349260-27441760 GCF_033458585.1 Syngnathus typhle | reverse complement strand
GGACGGACGGACGGACGGATGGATGGATGGATGGATGGATGGATGGATGGATGGATGGATGGATGGATGGATGGATGGATTGGGTGGATTGAGTGGATTGAGTGGGTTGGGTTTGGACAGATGGATGGATGGCCTGGGTTGTGGTGGATGGCTTGGGTTGGGTCGGGGTTGATGGATGGATGCACGGACAGATGGATGGATGGACGGATGAATGGGACGGCTATGCACAGCGAATGCTGGCGTTGGTGGGAAATGACCTCTGAGTGTAATGCAGCCCGAGCGATACAATGCTGTGACTCATTAGCCGATCCGGCACGGCGTTCTGCTGAGGCGGGCGCAGAACTGTCTTTCCTCGAGGGCGAGCGAGAGCCTGTCAAGGATGAGAGGGAGTGTCAGTCTGCCAGGATCAATAGGTGAATATGAAGCGGCGCTAATATTTCACTCCTCTCCAACGCTCTTTTATGTATTCCCCGTCTCTTCTTCTTCTCTTCTTCGGCATCAAGTCTTTCTACATCTGAAGCCGCCAGCGAGACGGAAAAGTGCTGACAAACAGTCGTCTGGGCGTTTTCCAGCGTCTCTATTTGCACTTGATCCAAGAAAAGGCACAAAAAAAAAAAAAGTGCAAAGCCTTGCAGCTCTTTGGACTTTTCTTTGCCGTGAAGAACAGGTGAGAGCCAACGATCATGGCGACCCTTGGCTCAAGCTTCAAGGCCCGCCGCCGCCAACTTAACGTGTGCGTCTTAGTGCTGTCGTAGAGAGTCACATTTGTGTTTATCTTCACGTTTGCATTGTCTCGGTAGGAAAACAAAGCGCTTGTCGTGGTCCTGGAGATAAAATACCGACTTCAACGTGGAATTAAAAGTCTCGCGTTTCCACGGCAACGCAATTTCATGCCCCTTCATTAGGCTTTTGCGTCGAGTCAGCCATTTCAAGCGGCTTTCCCAACTGTTGTTTGGGGCGAACCGTAACAGAAAAACAACAGATTGACTTTTATTTTATTCATAAAGGAGTTGAATCACTTTTACCAACCTTTTTATTTTTTCCCTTTCTTTCTTTCAAACGTGTACTTGTGATTAAGCTCCGGGGTCCGCCAGCATGGCGAGGTTTGTCTTGTGCTTAGATAAAAACTAAATTAGCGTGCAACATGCATTTCACAATCACAAATGATGACTTAATTATCAATTATGTTTAAAATGATAAAATATAAAATGTGGTAAGATGATTCATTTCACATGTTTTAATTTGTTTTAAAATTGTCACTAAATCTAGAATTGAAATAATTTCAAAATCTGTTCTTTACTAAACAATTTGATTCACTGTGAATACAAATGTAAACAATTAAGTTTATACTTTTTTCTTTCATTGCATTAAATGACTTTTGTTCATTTCTAGAATAATTTAGATAAATAAATAAATAATAAAATAATAAATAAATAAAATAATAAAATAAATCCTTTTACTCATTTCTAGATTACAAAATATAATAGTATATAATAAGTAATAGTAATGATAAAAAATTAAAGTACATATTTTGCACTTCACATTTGCCCATTGTGGGACAAATACAGATCATTTTCTTGTTATTGCATCTAATTAATACAATTAGAAATGATGATGAGCTGTTTCAATCAATGAAAAACAATTTAAAACTGCGATTGATTCGTGATTTGAAATTGACATTTAGTCATTCTACAGGCTGCAATGGCATTTTGTGTCCGTTGCGCCCCTTGAGTAATTCAGGTAACGTTGGCACCCGTGGCGTAAAAGTACTCGACGTACTTTTATCAAGTTGCAAAGTCAAATCCCCACGATGTCTCCGCCCCCTCCCTATTCTTCACCCACCCGGGGAGCGCCGAGCACTTAACTCGGCGCTGTCATGATTTCTCCAATTATGGGTGACAGCTTCCGATCCACGTGGGAGGCAGATCAACTCGGGAAGTGCCAAGCAGAATGCGAAGCGCACCCCCCCCTCCCCGTCATTAATAATTCAACCGCCGTTCCATTCATATGCAGCCTAAGCGCCACAGTTTGGGCCCCATTAGTGCTAAAGGCGAGCGAACGAGCAGGCGCTCCCTCACAGGCCTCGCTTTTAGCCGTGATGTTCGCTCGCTCGCTCGCTCGCTCGCAGGTGGAAAACCAACACGCTGTTTGCTTTCGACAAGGCCAAACGCTTCCAAGGCTCCACGCCGACAAAAGTGTGGAAACAAACTTTAGGAATGACTGACAAGCTTGTTCCTCCTAAAGTGTGACAATGCAATTTGCAGTTTCCCGCCAGCAGCCTGCCGGTCAGTGGAGGCCGCCAGGGTTCCGCCTCTCGCCGTGCTCACCGTGTTGCTTTTGCAGCTCCTGCGGGCGGCAAAAAAAAAATAAAAAATGGCAAGGCTGAAAGAAAACACCACCAGCGGCAGGCGTGACAAATGCATCGCATGAGAAAAGCTGCAATGGAGGTCGACGGCAAGGTAATGAGCTTCGGTTAAAGATGCCGCATGGAAAGAAAAAAAACACAACACGGCTTAAATTGAATCGTTAAACGGCAAAATTTGAAGGTGGTAAATTCTTTTGCAATATATCTTGATGAAAATAATTACCGTTTTTTTCCATGTATAATGCGCCCCCATGTATAATACGCACCCTAAAAATGGCATGCTGGAAAAAAGCCTGTACCCATGTAGTATAATACGCACCCAAATTTTGACTCCTACTTAAGTCCATAAACGTAAAATTATTTCAGAAAAAAGATCATCTTTGGGAACAACCGGATGTTATTCTGCCAGTCAGTATCACTGCGCATGCGCTAGCAAACTCATTAGCGAAGAAATGTTTCGGATTTTTGTCGGGTACATTGTGACAGCAAACGAGCAGGTGATCGAGCAAGCATCTGATACGAGAGCATTGTGTTCGTATGGAGCGTGTTTGAAGTGAACAGCGGAGAAGAAAGCGCATCTGTAATGGCGGCCTCCGTATCATATCCGGATTAAAAAATATATATATTGTACCCATGTATAATGCGCACCCCAGATTTTAGGACAATAAATTAGTTAAATTTTGCGCATTATACATGGAAAAAAACGGTATATTGAGCAGCGGCAACCTATCAAACTTGGTCTTTCACGTGAAATTAGGTGGACACGTTTGTGTGCACGAGTGGGAAAAGTCAGAAACGGAAACAGTAAGTCAGCAGCCATTCAAAGAAAAAAAAGGTTTTACTAATGGTTACGAAATTGAGTGTAAACATCTGATATAACAAGATGGCAGGAAGATGGCGTCCATTTTGTTTTGAGCCGGACAAATTTCCATTAAAGTCAGATTCAGGACAATAAAGCTAAGTCACCACCTGTCCACCATAACAGGACACATGAAGAAGTCTCGAGGGCCCGCCTGGCTGCCATTTTGGTTTGAAATGGGAACTTTTGAGAGCCCAATATCAAGAACCATTATTCAAAGAACTTTCATTTCACGAGGATTTGCCCACAAAAAAAAAAAGCGATGACATTAGCCGGTCAGGCGCCGACTGCCCCGTGATATAAAAAAAAAATCCAGTTCTCCACTTTGTAAGGAGTGAAGAAATTTCCTGAGAAAGCAATATATTTCATTCAAGATTACAAACCGTGGCTCACCTGATTCTTCATAACGGGCTTTCTTGTGAAATAACCATTGAGGAAATCGGCGCACATTAGCACTTGAAAGGGGGCGCTAGGTGGACTAATTACTGTCATTTGACTCATTTTACCTCATTTCAAATGTCTTTTTAGCCATTTAAGTCATCACCGCGGACTATCATTTTGAGCTGTCAGCAAAAATCGGCCTCAAATAAACTTAATGATGATTTTTTTAATATAACCACAGCGACATTTGAGGTGTCCTTGAGAAGCAGCGAAGCAAAAGTCAGCAATATTCTTTTTTTTTTTTTTTCTTTTCTTCATTCTTGAACGTCACTCAAGTCATCGGATGCTTACAGGTTGTTGCCTTTGTTTTTTTTTCCCAGGTTTGGATCACTCCAAGTCTGTTGACTGTTCTTGAGGCGGGCGCCACAGGCTCGAAATTCCTCAAACACGCTCGAGTTCACGCGCAACAAGTCGTGTCCCGGGCTGCCTGGTGGCGAAGAGACGTGTACATTCTTGAAAAAGAATTATTCAGTGTAATCATACGGAGGACGCAATCCTCGGCTTTGCCTCCGACGCCGTGAGCTCGCTCTTCATTAAAAGCAGCCATGTAGGTAATCGCCAACCCGCCCGCCGCCCGCCGGCTGCTTTCACGCCACTTCTCTAAATTTGCATTTACATCAGCAGATGATCCCTCGCAAACTCATCGCCATCATATCCGTCCATTTCATTTGGAAAAGCGGCGTGTACATCAACGTCTACACGGGCCACCCACCTGCCGGCGAGTCCAGCACTCGATACATAAACATGATCCATTTGCTCACAGGAAGAGGGCGAAGCTGAAAAGCGACACCGGTGAGAAAACGGCGAGCGTGACGGATTAAACGGTCAAGATTTCATCTTGGGGAGATCTTTGAATGCATCTAAAGCCTGGGTCGTCGTTGGAAGTTATGGAGAGTCTTTATTGGTGCATTTTTGTGCAATAGGTTCAGTATCAAACGTCGATTTTCATTTTTTCCCAAGCTTTTCAAATCCCGGTTTGTTTGCATAAAGTGCAGGTTGGAAATAACTTTAAAAAAATGACTCTGAATTTGACTGGGGGAGGAGTGGTCCACTGAAAACAGCCAGTGCAGGACAAAATTGATGTTGTGTACTTTTTTTTGGTAGCTGTGTAGTGAGCTCCCGTAGTACACTGTATCTTCCAATATCTCTTTCCTCGGGCATCTGTTTTCACAATCTATCGCTCTCTCTGTCTCTCTCCATCTTTCTCTCCCACCCTCTCCCCATCTCCCTCCCTCCCTCTCTCTCTCTCTTGCCCTCTCTGTCTCTTTCACTGTCACTCTCTCCATCTGTCTCTCTCCTTCTCCCTCCATCTCTCTCTCCCACCCTTTCCCTCTCGCTCTCCATCTCTCTCTGTCTCTCTCCCTCGCTCTCTATATTTCTCAAGCTCTCTCTGTCTCTCTCCATCTTTCTCTCCCACCCTCTCCCCATCTCCCTCCCTCTCTCTCTCTCTCTTGCTCTCTCTGTCTCTTTCACTGTCACTCTCTCCATCTGTCTCTCTCCTTCTCCCTCCATCTCTCTCTCCCACCCTTTCCCTCTCGCTCTCCATCTCTCTCTGTCTCTCTCCCTCGCTCTCTATATTTCTCAAGCTCTCTCTGTCTCTCTCCATCTTTCTCTCCCACCCTCTCCCCATCTCCCACCCTCCCTCTCTCTCTCTCTCTTGCTCTCTCTGTCTCTTTCACTGTCACTCTCTCCATCTCTCTCTCCTTCTCCCTCCATCTCTCTCTCCCACCCTTTCCCTCTCGCTCTCCATCTCTCTCTGTCTCTCTCCCTCGCTCTCTATATTTCTCAAGCTCTCTCTGTCTCTCTCCATTTTTCTCTCCCACCCTCTCCCCATCTCCCTCCCTCTCTCTCTCTCTCTTGCTCTCTCTGTCTCTTTCACTGACACTCTCTCCATCTGTCTCTCTCCTTCTCCCTCCATCTCTCTCTCCCACCCTTTCCCTCTCGCTCTCTATCTCTCTCTGTCAATCTCCCTCGCTCTCTATATTTCTCAAGCTCTCTCTGTCTCTCTCCATCTTTCTCTCCCACCCTCTCCCCATCTCCCTCCCTCTCTCTCTCTCTCTCTTGCTCTCTCTGTCTCTTTCACTGTCACTCTCTCCATCTGTCTCTCTCCTTCTCCCTCCATCTCTCTCTCCCACCCTTTCCCTCTCGCTCTCCATCTCTCTCTGTCTCTCTCCCTCGTTCTCTATATTTCTCAAGCTCTCTCTGTCTCTCTCCATTTTTCTCTCCCACCCTCTCCCCATCTCCCTCCCTCTCTCTCTCTCTTGCTCTCTCTGTCTCTTTCACTGACACTCTCTCCATCTGTCTCTCTCCTTCTCCCTCCATCTCTCTCTCCCACCCTTTGCCTCTCGCTCTCCATCTCTCTCTCTCCCTCGCTCTCTATATTTCTCAAGCTCTCTCTCTCTCTCTCTCCCCCCTCCGTCTCCCTCCCCCCTCCCTCCCTGGCGAGATCTTTCGGACGTTTCTTTAATTGACTCCCACTCGCGTGCTGAAATTGCTTACGCGAGCCAGATCATTTGCCTAAAATATATCCGCGGCCATCAGCGGCACGGAGGGTAAACTCCCGTGATGGATCCACCCGTCACGCCGATTATAATCGCGACACGGCGGCCGCATTTCATTTGTGCAATTTGAAGCGGCGCACCTGACACCGAGGTGTCAGATACGGCCGCGTTACATGGGCTTTTGATCTCGCCCCGATGCGGCGACTTTGACGGCCGGCGACTGAATTCTGCGGAGAACTTTTGTCTCTTTCTTTGTCAGGGTTCAGAAAGTAAAATGGCGGACGTGGCCGGAAATGCAGAATCAAAGACGGCGGACAGTTGGGAATGAAGTCGGGCGGGCGTCATGTAGCACGTTAGCGCTAAATCAAATAATAGTAGCGAACTGTCACATGCTCTTACTCGATCCGGAGCGGAGTTTTTGTCCTTTTGCCATGCTAAAGCTAACGCCATGCTAATGCTGTTTTTGCAACATCGGGACCCGTGTTGACTTGCGTGATGCTTGTTTTCAAGCCACCATACTTGTTTCGACTTGTTTACAGCAACATGTAGCATGTAGCGCTGCACTAGTAGCTTCGCTAATTTTCCGTTTGTAAGCGTCCCTCTTAAATTGCCTTTTGAATCACATTTTTGCGAAGCCCAAGGAAGCCCTTCTCGCTGCAGACGTCAGGTTTTCCTCCTATTTCCACTTCTGGGATTTAAGTCAGCACTTTTGCAGGCAAACATCGTGATGAGGCACCTGCAGCTCCCCCCCGGCTAATGCTATCATTAGCGGCTTGATATGCGCTTTATCAGCCGCAACCCGGCACGGACGCCATCTGCCCAGACATTCATCCAAAGACAAAGCAGTCCCCGGAGCGCCTCGCCTTTGGAATGAAATCCGATTTTATGAACATGAAAGGCAGCCGCGGTCATTTCCTCTTTATCGCTCGGTTGTGTTTTTGTTTGTTTACCCGCTTGTGTCCTTCAAGCTCCCGAGCATCGCGAGCCGCGGCGTCGGGGTGCCACTGGCTACCTTGCAATCAAAAGCGCAGGTGGTCCAGACATGCTTCTTCATCAGGCAGCCTGATGGAACACTACATCTGGAAATGGACACGCCGTGGTCAGGATGGCGCTGGAGTGCCAAGAGAATAGCGTGACTGGCCGGGGAAGGCTCATCTGGAATATTTCAGCACTAACGCCTTCGCCGAGTGTTAGATAAAGGCACAATCTGTCGTAATTTGTCCTCAACCGATCCTATGTACGTCTTCTGTGATCCTAAGTGCACATGAGTGAAACGTGAAGTCAACCAGCGGGCATTTAAAAAATATATTTTTTTGAAAGAAAAAACAAATAAACTCTGCAAGTGGTGATCAATACCAGGTGATTGGGTGCACAAATTCAAACGCAAATAGCAGATGTCAGGGCTCAGCAGGCCAGCGAGAAAAAATAAACCGATTGAAATTGTTATGACCGCCCCAGGCAAATGTAGCAAAGGTACAAACACAGGTGGCATCGCATCCGCCACAATGCGATTCTTTTTTTTAGTCTGACTTTCTAGAACGCAGACTTTGCAAATATCGAGGTTCCACTGTGGATGGATGGATGGATGGATGGATCTGGGATGGATGGATCTGGGATGGATGGATGGATCTGGGATGGATGGATGGATCTGGGATGGATGGATGGATCTGGGATGGATGGATGGATGGATCTGGGATGGATGGATGGATCTGGGATGGATGGACGGATGGATGGATCTGGGATGGATGGACGGATGGATGGATCTGGGATGGATGGATCTGGGATGGATGGATCTGGGATGGATGGATCTGGGATGGATGGATCTGGGATGGATGGATCTGGGATGGATGGATCTGGGATGGATGGATCTGGGATGGATGGATCTGGGATGGATGGATCTGGGATGGATGGATCTGGGATGGATGGATCTGGGATGGATGGATCTGGGATGGATGGATCTGGGATGGATGGATCTGGGATGGATGGATCTGGGATGGATGGATCTGGGATGGATGGATCTGGGATGGATGGATCTGGGATGGATGGATCTGGGATGGATGGATCTGGGATGGATGGATCTGGGATGGATGGATCTGGGATGGATGGATCTGGGATGGATGGATCTGGGATGGATGGATCTGGGATGGATGGATCTGGGATGGATGGATGGATCTGGGATGGATGGATGGATCTGGGATGGATGGACGGATGGATGGATCTGGGATGGATGGATCTGGGATGGATGGATCTGGGATGGATGGATCTGGGATGGATGGATCTGGGATGGATGGATCTGGGATGGATGGATCTGGGATGGATGGATCTGGGATGGATGGATCTGGGATGGATGGATCTGGGATGGATGGATCTGGGATGGATGGATCTGGGATGGATGGATGGATCTGGGATGGATGGATGGATCTGGGATGGATGGACGGATGGATGGATCTGGGATGGATGGATCTGGGATGGATGGATCTGGGATGGATGGATCTGGGATGGATGGATCTGGGATGGATGGATCTGGGATGGATGGATCTGGGATGGATGGATGGATCTGGGATGGATGGATGGATGGATGGATAGATGGATGGACATCTGAAAAGGCATGGAAAGCCATCAAGCATGTTTTGTGGCCAATGAACAGACTCACTATGAATGTCTTCAGGAGGGGGAAAAAAAAAAAACACGCACACAACGGACCAGAAGGTGCGTTTATGCCAGGACGCTTAAAAGCACTTTATCCCCCGGTGCTTTACGATGCCGACCCTAACGTTGAACTGGCAGCATCAGATACAATCCCACTTGAGAGATTGTGTCAAGGTCGAGAAGGTTGTGGAGGAAAGTTGGCAAGTGAAGGAGGGATTTTTTTTGCTTCCATTGGCTGGATGAAAGGTGCTGAGGTGCAAATCCCACCTGGTAGGTCAATCTCGAGTGTGCCTGCTGAGTGGCTTTACGAAAAAAAAAAAATTCACAGATAAACCTTCCCTCATGTCCGCCCGTTAAAAAACAGAACATACTTCCAAATATACGTCGATGGCGGCGAACGCTCGGACAGTCGCTGCTGCTACAACTGGCTGGCTATGCCCACGTGCGTCCGTCAGTCCGTCCAGGGCAGTAACGTCGTTACTCTCGCTATCTCTCTCTCTCCCTGTCTCTATCTCTCAATCTCTCTCCCTCCCTCTCGCTCTCTCACTCGCTCTCTCCGTCTCTCTCTCTCTGGAACACGACAAAGGAGAGTTATAAACGAAAAATTCGGGCGGTCTCATGGAGAAGAAGTCTTGAATCAACATGATATTGAGCTCCATAATCATTCCGTACGCTGTGTTTGGGGAAGGAGTGAGCGGCTTTGGACGGGAAAGTCTTGAAGTCTTTTCTTCTCCTCCGCTAAAAGCGGGGTGCTTGGCATTGACCTCGTTTGATCCTCTAAACCAGGCGTGCTCACACTTTTTCATCCCGTGAGCTACTTTTAAAATGACCAAGTCACAAAAATTACCTGGATGGACGCCATCTCAATCAACTTCGGCCTCAGTGTTCATCAAAGACCAAAATCTGGAGAACGTTTCATCAATTTCCACTTTAATGAAAGTTCCGAACAAACAAGTTGTCGTGCAGGATTCATGGAAACTGGAAATCAACTTCAAAGTTCATTACTCACGTTGTGATTCTTTTGCCAAACACTAGAGGGCGCACCCGTGGATTAAAGCATCCAGAACCATTTGGAGGTCCAACTAAAGCTTTATATGCCGCAAAAATCAGACATATTTTTCTATCCGTAATATCGCTGACATTTTGGACTTTTATCGGGAGTGTCTTATGGAAGCAAATAGGCTGTTTGATTCTTGAGTGCCTTGCCCGCCGGCTCCTTACGATGGCATCTGAGCCAGCCCTTCGGCGTCGGCTAATCCACCGCTGACCGGGTCTGGCTTTTTTTTCCTCGACGTGTTCAAAGCCCGACAAAAATAGGCCAGCGACGAGCTTATATGATTTTGCGTCCTATGTTTAGGAGTCGATACAGGCCGCCGACGTTTGACTGACACCCGCCCGGGCTCTAATCCGTCACGTTTGACAAGCGTCCGACCGGACCCGACTTCCGGTACCCGGTACGGCTTTACACCATCAAAGCCGCGGCGCTATCTTGTTCTGGCAGAGACAATCGCAGGATTTCCAAAACGCCTGCCTCTAAATCCTCCTTAAATTTCCAACCGGAACTTAAGAGGAATTGAAGGTGTTTGAGTGATGCACCTCCGCAGTTTGGACCCGCAGATAAAGCGGCCAAGGCGCTAATCTTTCCGTCATTTACGCAAACCCCTTTTTCACTGGCGGCGAGCGTCTCACGGCACGATTAGCAAACGGATTTATTCTTCGACTCACCGGGCTCGGAATAAATATTTGAGTCCTCCCCACCCCCCTCGGTATCGCCGCGCTGTGTCATTTCCAAGCTGATAAGTGTCTGGCAGAGTTTACATTCACATGCCGGTGGCTTGATGGAAGTAATCCTCCGTTTAAACACCTTTATTGAGGCCTTAATGGTATTTCTCGAGAAAAGTTGCAAAATCCTTGGATCAGACATACTTGTTCTTTTCCCAGGTACGCGATTTTTGACAGTTTAGACCAGGGGTGCCAAAGTCATTTTCGTTGCGGGCCGTCATAGTTTCCTTCCATTACGACTGTCAACCCAAATAAATGTATGAACAAATAGATATATACACAATTTTTCAAGTCCGAAACAAGTAAAAAAAAAAATCAAATATATTGAAGAGATGAATGGTAAAAAAATATAGATACTAGTAATGTCTTCATTTTTTTTAAACGTGAAGACAATTTGGAATTTTAGTATTGAGATGAATTTGTCTTGGCGGACCACATAAAAGGAGGTGGCGGGCCGTATCTGGCCCGCGGGCCTCGGGTTTGACACCAGGGTTTAGACAGTTGACTCTTGAATAAGGGCGGAGCGACTCGGCAGGTCTGGAAAGAAACGAATTTGCGGAGTCACTCAGCTTTCATAACGAGGCGTGACAAACATCCTATGGTGACTTGTCTATAAATGGACTTTTTTGGTCAAAAAATACATATAAGACTTTTTGTGCTCGCTTCCTCCAGAACAGGAAGTGTTGACCGTCCAAATGAATTGTCACATCTGGTTCGTTTCCAAACGATCAAACATATGTCAACAATGTTCATCATCAAAAACTGGGATGGTATTTTCCCTGAATCTGCGTAGGGATACGTGATTTCATTTTGAATAGAAATCTGCCCCCTCCGGCCGATCCATTCATTTGGGAGAAACTGATTTTAACGCACAAGGAGGTGTTGGGAGATTGGTTAGCGACGGCGGCGGCGGCGGCTTTGGTTGGAATGATTTAAACGGAATCTCATATGGTCGCCCGCAAGGCCGGGGGCGACTCGTAAAGTGCTTTTAAAATAATAAAGACATTTAAAGTGGCTATTAAAATCAATGTCGCCTCGTACTAAAATATGCGCTTTTGTGCGTGTGCGCATCCCGAGTGGAGAGGATGCCTCGTTTTTGAAAGCAGTGCTCCATTTGTAGCATCAACACGGACATCCCAAACTAAATCGGGACTTTATTAAGACTGCAAAGACTTGTTTCTTGGATTTTTGTCGCTCTTCTTCTGCTTTGCGTTAACGACAAACGTGTGACAAAACGCAAAATAAATAAGTGACCCAATTTGGGGAGATTCATTTCGGGTCCAATTGAAACGCCAATAAATCATGAAGGGATTGTTCGAGGAGTGGCCTTTGCTCCTCCGCGTCAACGTTGAAAGCTTGACGCAGCCCAAATTACGTTTTGGACATCTGATCTGCCAATTGGACAATTTTCAACAATGCGACCACACTCGCCATATGTCAACCCAACAAAGCACGAGTACAAAAAAACTGGATGAGAATGCAGAACACATTTTGTTATGAGATGAGTTGAAATGTTAGCATGAATGCCAGCGTAAGCGATTCAACGTAAGAATAAGCCATACATTTTTTGATTTTGTTTCGACACGTACGTCTGGATGTGAAACCGATTTGTGGCGCATCAAAGGTTAACCGCACTGATGACTCCGATTTGATCATGTGGTTGACTGCAGTCAATATTGATTTGTTGAAGTGATGACTTGGTTTAGGCAAGTCATAAATGAAGTCTTAAAAGAAGCCACAGCATACATTTGTCACGTTAGCTAACTTCCGCTATTTAGCTCCACAAACACATAAGTCATAAAGTCTGGCCTAGTCACACCATACGTTAGACTTGTTAGCTAACTTGCGCTAGTTAGCTCCACAAACACATATATTAAGCCATAAAGTCTGTCTTAGTACAGTATACGTTTGTCGCGTTAGCTAACTTACGCTAGTTACCTCCACAAACACATCCTGTACTAAGACAGACTTCATGGCTTAATTTATGTGTTTGTGGAGCTAACTAGCGCAAGTTAGCTAACGTGTCTAACGTATGGTGTGACTAGGCCAAACTTATGCGTTTGGTTTGTCGCTAACTTGCGCTAGTTACCTCCACAAATAAGTTAAGCCGTACAGTCTGGCCTAGTCACACCATATATTAAGACAGGTTAGCTAACTTGCGCTAGTTAGCGCCACAAACACATGAGTTAAGCCATAAAGTCTGGCTTAGTCACAGCATACGTTTGTCGCGTGAGCTAACTTGGTGCTAGTTACCCCCACAAACGCATTCAAGGTCACGTCCTTTTATTTCAGGCTTCCAACCAACGGCAATCTTGTTACTTACTTTGAAATCTCAAGTACGCAATGGAATAACCCCACCCAAGTGCAGTAAATGTTCAATGAGCTCAAATACAAAGTTGACGGAGCTTGTCGGGTTTGACGTATGACGTTCGACGTCTTTGTCGTGGTCTGGTGTTGTGTCCAAATGCTTGAAACAGGATTTCAGCCCAAGTAGAGCCCTGGAATGGTTGCTCGGAGCGCCATCGTTCCGCCACTTTGGGGTGTGACTGTGACAGTGGAGGTGTTAAGTCAAAAAGCTCAACGGCCAGAACCGAACTGGGGGCCTGCTCCTTTCTCACAGCGGCCATCAGTGGAAAGTCTTCATTGCCACCATCGATTTGGCTATCGAGCCGAGCGCAGGAGCTTTAATTTGAAGGTGCGGACACGAGCTGATGATGTCACACGACGCTCCTAACCACGTCTGAGGATGATTTGGCGTTAACGGCGCCACGTCAGTCCACACAATTGTTCCTCTGTATTTCGACCCTGCTCCGCCAAGGGTGGACCGCAGCAGCTCTTCTTCTTATTCCCCGCTTCTCTTTCTCTTGTTTGTTTTTACCAGCGTCCCAAACCACTTCGCCAATAAGCACAATAGGTTATGGAATGCTTTTTTTCCTGCGGCATTACTCACAGGCACCAGCCGCCACATGCCATTAGGCTCAGCTCGGGGAAAGTGGGGGGTTGGGGGGGGTCTTGGATGGCGACGCCAGCCAAACTGCATGACTGCCATCTAGTGCACCGGCCCAGGAACTCAACAAAAAGTGAGTCCAGTCGAAAAAGAATACAATTTTCTTAGCTATAATGAATTTAATTTTGATTTAACCAATTGTTTAATTAGACAAAATGTAACTAAAATCCATGCTCATGATTTTCCACGTGGCAATATCCCTTCCACAATGATAACGGTTTTTAAAATGGTGCCACCTGTGAGATCATTGTCCCCAGATTTTTGGGAACAAATGACATTTTCATGGAAAAACTTTTATCTAATAGAGTGTCTTTCTGGTTTAGAGCTTGAAAGGGATTTGCAAGTATCTTTTCATCAGCCCATTTTTTGAAAGAGAAATGCTGAAATATAGATAGATAGATAGATAGATAGATAGATAGATAGATAGATAGATAGATAGATAGATAGATAGATAGATAGATAGATAGATAGATAGATAGATAGATAGATAGATAGATAGATAGATAGATAGATAGATAGATAGATAGATAGATAGATAGATAGATAGATAGATAGATAGATAGATAGATAGATAGATATATTATAATTTTTCATTATATAGAAATATATAAGATTATATAGATTATATCATTATAATAATAGAATAATATATATATAATATAAAATATAATAATTATTTCTAAAATATTTATAATTGTACAAATATATGTATTTTTATTTATTATAATTTTTTCATTTACATATGTATATATTCATATGTATATATATATAGTCTATAAAAATCTAGGTGGTCCAAATGAAAGAAAGGAGCAGGCCAAGTGCGACCCGGAGCGAAGTCATGGCATCCTCGGAAAGTTCACGCTCATTCCGTTTCCATCAGTGGCAATTTACGATTTTTCTTATTTCACGCTCCGGCCCGTATCTTCGCTAAACTCCGATGTCGGCTTGACATTTTGGAATACGCAAACCAATAAAAGGTTGGCGCAGGGAGAAAGGTGCGGCGTGTAATATGGCGGCGCTTGTTGATAAAGGTTCTGCAAATGTCATTGTATCAATTACTTGTGTCAATGCGCCACCGCAAGCGCTTATGGCGTCATGACATTTGCATTCACGTCATAATTGCCCCGAAGCAAAACATTCTTAGCGAGATCTGCGATACTAGTGGTTAGCGCCTCGGTCAGCAAAACCAGTCCAGAAAGTCAAACCCCGCCACTACTAGTAAGTGAGCTGGTTGGTCGAAGCCAAAAGGTGGCAGGCTTTTTCATTTCTGAACCGGGTTCTCCCACCTCCGCCGGTGAGCACATGTGGCTCGCCGTTGAGCGGTTCTGGGTTTGAATCCCGGCCTGCCGTGCGGCTCTAAGCACCCACTAGCTCGCCGGATGTGCCCATCCTCCTGCTGTCTCCTATTTAAAAAAATGTTTTTTGCCTCATCGCTCTTCCCCTTCCTTGTTGTCGCCCGGCTACTGCTACATTCGCTCCGCTCTGTCTTTTCCCGCCGTCTCCGATTTGATTTCATCATGGCTTTCTGCCCGCCGGACTCGCCTGGTTCGATTGGCCGACGTTCTTGCAAAACGACCCGCTTCGTCATCAACGCGCTGAATGCATTTGTGTCGTTTTTGCCAACTCGCCTATTGGTTTATTTATTTATTTATTTATTTATTTATTTATTTATTTATTTATTTATTTATTTATTTATTTTTTAATTTTTTAATTTTTTTATTTTTTTATTTTTTTATTTTTTTATTTTTTTATTTTTTTATTTTTTTATTTTTTTATTTTTTTATTTAAAAAGAATGAGCCTCATTCAGTTTCCGAGCCATAGGAAGTGAACAACAACGATGTTCTCAATACAATTCATTTGAACTTACGCCTTTGAGATGGACACAGCGGCCCAAACTATTCATAACAACTGCTGTCCTCCCGATTTCGAGACGGAAATGTCCCTTCGCACATTTAGGAACTCGTTTTCTTTGCGTCGTCCTCAATCTTCCTCGTTTGGCTTGACGGCTGGCGTACGGAAGAAGATAAGGCCGCACGTCTCTGCGGTTCTCTTCAAAGGCGCTCGATGAAGAAACGCCGCCGCGTGCGTGTCTACAAATGAGGTTTTGAAGGCCGCACGTCGAGGGTCAGCCGCAAATTGACGCCACGTGTCGTTTGTGGTGTTTTGACACACTCGGCACCATTTGCTTGGCACAAACTCCGAGCTTCTGTCTTGTTCAGGTTTGACTCCATTTTCCACGTCAGGAAGACAAAGGCAAGATTGACAGGAAAGTATCCTGAATTGGCTTGGAGGAGGAGGAGTCACATGCTGAACTTTTCCCGCCCGGCCTTCTTGTAAAGGATGATCGGCTCTTGTGTGATCTACTTTCGGGGATAGCGTGAGCCGCTCGGATGGATTCAAAGGCGACGGGGAAAGGGGAGGTCGAAGGGTGAAAAAAAAAAAAAAAAAAAAAGAGGTGCCGCTGCCGCGCATTGCCGTGCCTTTTGATCAGTTTGTCTCACAGATGGAGGGATGGCGCCGAGCAACGCGAGTAGATTTCATGTGAAACCTGATGTTCGTTGGACGGGGAAAGCAAAGCTAGCCCCCTCTAGTGGTAGCAATCTATCTGCCGATTTTTTTTTTTCTTTTTTTAGTAGAAATTCACTGGATGGGGCGAGCAAAGTCACATGCTGGCGGCTCCGAAGGCGGCGGGGATCTTCCATGGGTAAAATAAATTGCCGTGTAGACAAAAGAAGTCATTTTCCACAATGGGAAAAACAAGAGCAGCCCGATGATCATGTTCATCAGCATGTTCCGTCTCCAAATGCAGTCAAGGGTCCTGCGAGGGTTCCCTCTGGTGGCACGTCAGAGAATCACTCAATTCGATTATTTTCTCATCATGATCATGCGCATAATGTACTGCCTTGAACTTTTGTGCCTCTTCTTCTTTTGGCCTGAACAAAAAAAAAAAAATAGGTGAGTTTTTGTGCAAAAAAAAAAAAAGATGGCAACATGCAGGTCTTTCCCATGGATTTCCTTTTTTGGCCTTTTTGTTTGATGGTATTAAGATGAGATTTTTTTGAGTTTTTCCAGTTCATAGCCTAATTTAGTCTGAGCATCTGCATAATGAGAGGATGATTCTGAAATGTGCTCAAAGCACGGCGCCGTTGATTGATGGCAATTTAATGATGACACCTGCGAAGACGAGCTCTGACACTTACCGTGAACGCTCAAGTCACTCAACGTTGCATTTTGGCAAGAATAAACGCTCCTGATGAAAGGCAAGCAAGACATTTTCAACAGGCCTCTATTTTGTGATTATGATTGATTTCCAAGTATTCATGCAGTTCTGATAAAAGTACCGATGACACGTGTTAAGTCAAAGGATACAAAGTACAGAACTTGAAACGGCAATTCTATGCAAATCCTGTTTTGATGACTTGCTAAAAATCAACATGACTTACCATATGACTTGAGTTGAGCAGAAAAAAAAAAAGAAACTTTGTACCGTAATTTTCGGACTATAAATCGCACCGGAGTATAAGTCGCACCAGCCATAAAATGCCCCAAAAAGTGAAAAAAAAAACATATATATGTATATAAGTCGCTCCTGAGTATAAGTCGCCCCCCCACCCAAACTATGAAAAAAACCGCGCCTTATAGTCCGAAAATTACGGTAGTTTGCTACGCGTTGAGGTTTTTGCACCATTGCAGTTGTATTTTTTCTTCCCGCGTGGTGTGGCTAAAAATGTAAACAAAACCAGAGAGCACAAAAACGGCAGTGAAAATGTCAGCGATAGCGTGACGGCTCCAAAGTGCCGCTCCTCCTCCACACTTCCTTTTTGTGTTTGCACCTACTCAAAGCGTCACTCCACCTGATGATTTCAAAATCATCGCCTCCTTGATAAGTGTGTCATCTACAGGTAACCATGACAACGGCTAATGGAGATTTAGATGATCAGATAGTCAGTCTGTGACCAAATTGATTTCATTATTGGTGTTACCAAAAAAAAAAAAAAAAGCGCAGTAACTTGGGCTTAAAATAACACACACGCTGTTTTTAAATGGTACGTATTCACTGTGCATGGTTGAAATGTACCGGCAACAAGTGTCAGCAGTGCTTGTGAATCCCAAAAGTGTGCTCTCTATTGTTTTCATCTTTTAAAATACTCAGCTTTGTGTCAGCACAATGACCCATTTTCCCCGACAGAGATCATTAAAGTTTCATCTCATCTTAAGAAATAGTTGACGAGGATTATGGATGAGGGAGGGGGCGGGGAAGCGGCGCGGCGTCTGCAGAGAATCCTTGAACTGAAGTCAAGCGTCGTCTGCAGCCTGCGTGTGCTAAATGGATGTTGCCGTTTCTTACTTGATGTCTTTGACGCCTTTTGTACTGCTGCGTAGTTCCAGGGGCGACTTCGGATAAAGTGGCGGAAAAGTTGGAAGCAAAAGGAAGCTTCCGTGCCCCTTTCGCCGTATTTTCCTCTCCGCTCCGTTTTGTGCTATGCAAAAGAGCTGGCCTTGTTTTTTTTTGTTTGTTCTTCACGAGTACTAAGTTTGAGGGCCAGTGATCGGTTCATCTGCTCTCCTCAGAGAAGCTCGGTAAATTTCGGGGTGTCGCATGCTACCATAAATCCAGTCCGTGCCGTGAGGGTAATTTGTCGTGGGGAAAAAACGGGCCCTCGTTTATTTCGTCGGCCACTCGTAAAATAAAATAAAAATGTGGCGTTCGATGCACGAAGCGGTAAAATCTCGCTCGACATCGCCTTCCATCATACGCGGCGCATCGCGAAGGGTCGCCCCGTCATTTATTTCCCGTGATCCCCCCCGGGGAAGGTTCAGGCGGAATATTATGACCTCCTCCCGCCTGCTTCCGGCTCCCTCATCTTTCTTTTGGGTCTCCGAAAGCCCAACCGGAGCGCAGTGGGAACTTTTATTGCGGTTGGGAGCATCAGGTTTGTGTGCATGCTGGTCGGAGATGCAAAAGTGCCGAGAAGCTCTTGGTATGGCCAAGTCAGCTAACGTATGAAAAGTTCGGGCCATAAATATGTACCGTAATTTTCGGACTATAAGTCCCACCGGAGTATAAGTCGCACCAGCCATAAAATGCCCAAAAAAGTGAAAAAAAACATATATATGTATATAAGTCGCTCCTGAGTATAAGTCGCCCCCCCCACCCAAACTATGAAATAAAACGCGACTTATAGTCCGAAAATTACGGTAGTATGTATTTATCTTTTTGGGGTTGTTTTTTTTCATTTGTTTTTTTTCTTCAAATTTTTAAGTCCGAGTCTCCCTTTTCAGAGCGCCCGGTTAGCAGCCGAAATGACACAATTAGGGAGGTCCGCCTTCCCTCCGCCTCCGTGTAAACTCAAATGCCAGCGTCCAAATCTGACCTTAATTATGCGGCGGCCGGGGCTGCAGCTAACAATATTAGTTGTTGACAAAACCATCAGCTTCCTCGTTAGGCCAGATGTGTCACATGGTGAAAAGGTCGCACCGAGGAGATGAAGCCGCTTCAACTTGGACATGGATTCTTCGCTGTCTCTCCTCAGCAAGGTGCTTTGCAAACGTCTGCGGCCGGGTCGAGCAGGGCCGGGCCGGGCCCTCTAACCCTGGGGTCAGGCGCTTCTCCATCCATCTCCTCTGGCATTTGCGGCCCTCGTCATCTCATTTTCAAGTCCTCCCCTTTCTCACCGTGACAGACAAACGTTGTTCTTCTGGTGCCGCCGCCATCCCTCTTTGCTCATTCGTATTCTTTTCGTGCGTGCGTGCGTCTGCTTCAAACGAGTCGTGCTTTCTAGATTCCGTCGGTGTGATCCCACCTGTGAGTCAGAACCGCATCGGAGCACTCGCTGTCTCCGTTCCGTCTTTGTGCGGCGTCACCGAGCTAGCTCAAAAAGGAGAACGCGTGAGTGACGCTGACTCGGAGCCAGATCAAGCAGACGGCAAGTTTCGTTCATCTGGTGGAATTCCAAAGCCTCCCAGCTTTAGTGCTGAGCTCCAGCTTGAACTTTGACACCAGGTCATGTTTGGATTTCGGCGCTGATGCTGCCGGAATTGGTGTTTACGGACAATATTGTGCTTGGTCCAACTTGTTTATGTTGCTAATCATCTTGTGTGGCACGTTACATCTTCTCTGCACTCTTGCTGAGGTGGACCTTGGCATCATGCCGACTCACTTCAATCTGTCCTCTTTCTTTCGTCCGTTGTCAGCACCGCTGTTAAAAAAATCCTTTTTTTTTCTCGACAGCTTCCACTGAATTCTTTTACCTATTGTTGGCTAGTGTTGGCTCGTGAGTGGACGATTCGTTCAAAAGTACGAATCTTTTCAGTGAACGAGAGGGTTTTTTTTTTTTTCAGTTCATATGACTTCAACCAGTAGATGTCGGTAATGCGCATTGAAGCTGGTGCCACCTATGAAAACTAATAAAAACATTTTGAAATAAAGAAGCTGGTGCCACCTCGCCGTAAAACAAAACGAAGAAGAAAATGACCTAACTTCCTGTTCATGAACGAGTCGTGAATTGCATTTCCCGTACACCAACTGAACGGATCTGTGAGTGAGTGAGTGAGTGAGTGAGTGAGTGAGTGAGTGAGTGAGTGAGTGAGTGAGTGAGTGAGTGAGTGAGTGAGTGAGTGAGTGAGTGAGTGAGTGAGTGAGTGAGTGAGTGAGTGAGTGAGTGAGTGAGTGAGTGAGTGAGTGAGTGAGTGAGTGATTTGCATTTCCAGTTCATCGCGAGAACGAATCAGCGAGGGAACGAATCCTGACTTTCCCGTTCGCAAACGAGTCAACGGGTGAACTGCCTTCCTTCCCGTGCATCAACGGATCAGTCAGTGAACATGTTGCGTCTGCCTCCTGGCGTAAACTATGTAAGCCAGAATGTAGATTTACGATTTACTTATAGTGGGTTTTAAATAACGTGTACGCATATGCCTAAATATTATCGAATATATTGACTTAAATTGCTGGTTTGAAATGTACTTTTATTATTATTATTTTAATAAACATTTATGTTAAAACTTGTCTGGTGTTATTTTGCTTGTTTTTATATTTGCCAATTAAATCAGATTAATTAAAATAAATAAAAATCAGACATTTGGTTAACTGCTTTATATGACAATATGTGTTTTACGTTGTTAAAGGAGTTTTTTTTTTTCAACCTTTTATTGACACACAAACACACACCATCAACTACAATCCAACAAATACAAAATTTAAAGATCAATGTCGGCATAACCTGAAAATGGCGGTGGTCCGAGTGACGTCACAGATCCAACAGCCAATCAGAAAGTGGGGGTGAGGGCAGGTGTGCCACTTTTCACTTTCACTTAAGCTTTGGCCATGATTTTTCCCTAATGAAGTGGCCTGTGATTAGACACCTGAAAATGGCGGTGTACCTAATGTGTGTCCGAGTGACGTCAGAGATCCAACAGCCAATCAGAAAGTGGGGGCGAGGGTGGGTGTGGCACTTTTCACTTAAGCTTGGACCATGAT
Organism: Syngnathus typhle; assembly: GCF_033458585.1. Taxonomy (NCBI): domain Eukaryota; kingdom Metazoa; phylum Chordata; class Actinopteri; order Syngnathiformes; family Syngnathidae; genus Syngnathus; species Syngnathus typhle. The sequence continues at coordinate 27,420,678 of NC_083738.1, read as the reverse complement.
TTTTCCCTAATGAAGTGGCCTGTTATTAGGTACACCTCATGGACACTTCAATAAGTACACTACACGAGGTAAAAAAATGTTTTAAACAAAGAAGAATTGAATCAGAAAGTGTAGCGAACGATGCTTTTGAACGAATCTTTTGAGTGAACAGAGTCTAAAGAGTCAGTTCACTTAAAAGAACTGCACATAACTACTGTTGGGTTTCTACTCCCTAGAAAAATACAGACTCTGAATCGTGCTCGTGTACAAAAGCATGTTGTTTTGCAAACCTAAAAAAATTCAAAAAAAACTCGTGCCTTTAATGTTGTGCAAGTTTGTTTTCCTTGTCCGAGCCAAAGCCGTCTCTCGACTCTTGTAATCACAGGAGCACATTGGCCGACTGAAAGGGCTTCATTATGCCTTTTAAATGACTGCAGGTCTCTCCGGCAGAGTTTGGAAGCGTAAACACTCCCCCCCCCCCCCCATGTTTTTCTTTTATTTATTTATTCTTTGTCTTTTCTGTACAGAGCGCAGCAGCTGCCAGTGGCGACTTTTTCCCGTCCCGGAGAGGTTAAACATGGCAGCTATCGACGCAGACAAGCTCGGGCTGTTTGAGAACGTGACGTCTCTGCGCTCTTTGTTACAGCTGGCTGCCAATGTGTCGGCACTGGCGCTTTCGCTTTTGGTCGGGGTTTTTTTTTTCTTTTTTTTTTCTGACTTGCTCGATTTCCTGACTTCACAACCAACTTTTTTGTTTAATGTTTGCTTTTTGTATTACACACACAGACACTCCATTTTTGCTCCTCTTATTTATTGTTGTTTATTTATTATTTATTCATTGTGCCTTCTTGTTTTTATTTTTTGGCGTTGTTTACTTGTATGTATATTGTGTACTATGTCTTGTCACCGTGGGATAGTGGGAACGTAATTTCGATTTCTTTGTGTGTCCTGGCATGTGAAGAAATTGACAAAGCACACGCACAAAGTATTTGTCCTGTGTAGTTTTTGATGGTACAAAGTGGATTTTGTTATTCCTTTTGCGACTGTTGCAATTGAACTTGGGGAAAAATGTGACACGGAAATATAGTCTTATCTGTAGATTTGAATGCAAAACTGCTAGTTGTGAATGTTGGATGCTAACCAGAGGAAATTTACGAGGGATCTGATCACTCTTGGGCGAGATAGACCCTAAAAAAAGGCTCATGCCTTCGAAAATGGATCCAAGATAGGCATGAAGTTGGAAAGCGGAGCTGAAATTGGAAGTCGTGAGTACAACGTGCGCCTAGCTTGACGCTCTGCTGCCCCCGTGTGGCTCTAGCACACAAGCGCAAGGGCTTCCGGGTGCTTTTCCGAGAGGCTGCCAGGGAAGTCGATGTGCGGAGTGCAAGCAAACAAGGCATTACTCACCGTCTTTCCCTTCAATTTGATTGCAAAGCGCATGCAAGAAAGTTTCTTCCATCAAGCTCTGCTCGTCTACTCGTGCATCGCCGCGTTGCCCCACAAGAGGGCGCCACTGACATCAAACACTACCACCAAGTGGGATGAAGACTTTATTGTGGTTTTCAGTGGATACATGACACCAAGGCAACGTTGCACCATCAAATCATCATCCAATTCACCCACCCAATCACGTTGACCTCCTTCCAGCGCGTCCAAACAAAACATTTGCCAACCACCCTCCCCAATGATAAGTTGAGTGACATCATCCATTGTAAATCACATAATAAATTACATTGAGCGACATAATCCCTCATGATAATAACTTGAGTAGTAAGCATGCATAAGTCAAAGACCAAAAAAAAGTTGCACCATGCAATTCACTCACCCAATTGCGTTGACCACCTTCCGGACGGAGCAGAGCGTTTGCCAACCTCCCTCCCCAATGCTAAAGGTGAGTGACATCATCCATTGTAAATCATAATGAATGGAATAAGTAGAAGAAAATTGAATTAAGAGCAAAAAAAAGCTTTCCCGCTTCACTCTCGGCTCTTCCCCTGCTGCAAACAAGGCCAACCGCTCAGGCGTGACCCTCGCCCCAGATGTACGAGCGAGGGTCTCGTGCCGCCGTCAACGCCGCCGCCGCCGCCTTCCCGCTGCTTTCTGTGTTTCGTGCTTTTTTTTTCTTCTTGATGCTGAATTATTTTTATTGCTGAATGAATGAAAAAAGAAAAATGGCCGCTCTCCTCCAGGATCTCTCGTCTGAGGAAAAGCAGACAGACAGCCGCCGGTTGGGCAAGGCAGCGCAGCCACGGTGGACGGAAGGAAAAGGGCCACTCACCCGCCAGCCGGCCGGCTGGCCTCGGTCTACATCATCATCACCACGTAGAGCTCAATGAGGACGCTTATCACCAACAGAGCGACAGAGCAGGACGGGCCCTGGGTGGCTGCGGTTGGTTCTAGAGCAAAGATGGCAAACATTGGCGGCTGGGCGGGCGGGGCTTGATCCTGCTGACATGCAAGTACTCACTCGGATCGTTGTCCTGGTCCGTGCCGGGGCTACCGGTGGGGCCCTTGCCTCCGCTGACGTTGAAGGGCGGGGAGTTGATGTTCTTGTTATCGCAGGCGGTGACCTTGCAAATGAACTGGCCTATGGCCTTGGCGTCCAAAGTGAACTTGGACGGGTCACTGCCCACTTTGCCGTCGCTTGCTGTGACAGGCACGTTTCCGAACGTCAGCCACTCAAAGGTTTTGACGGCACCGTCGGCGACACACGTGAGGACACGGCCGCTCCGTTGGATGCTGACCGTGGAAACTGTCAAAAACAGGGGAAGTCGCGCTTTGCAATTTTTCTGGGATGGTGCTTTCCTTACTCACCTGCGTAGGCGTAGGGAAAGGTGGGGCTCGTCACCGGAGCACCACCGTGGAAGCCCAGGACCTTGCAGGCATACTTACCGGAGTCCCCCGTCTTGACGGTCAACGTTTTCCCGTCAGGAGTCACGGCCTCATTGTCCTTGGTCCATTTGATGTCTTTGGCATCACCGGTGAACTGGCACTCTAATTTCGCATCGCAACCCTCTCCCTCCTTGACTGTGACACCGGAGACGGGAGCTGTTGGGAAGAGGAAACAAACGAGAGTCAATTTCAAGGGCAGGCATTTGCAAATCGGTTGCACTTTCTCAATTACAACCAACGTAGTCGTCGGGGAGGGTGGCCCTTCCAAAAAATGCCAGTTGAAGGGGTGAAAAAGTGCATTGATCAAGTCCATTTCAACACTTAGTTTGAACGGAGAACAAAACGGCGGCGGCGGCGGCGGCAGCTCTTCTTTTTCAACACGCGCCGCCTGCCGCAATAATCCCGTCGTCGTAGTCACGCAATTGCTTGAGCGGCTACCTCCATCGACACTTTGCGTCGAGTCAAAGGAGCGTGAGAGCCGCGGCGCCAAACTTACTTTTAGCGCTGACGGTGACTGGAAACGTTGCACTCTCTCCTGCCTTCGTGGCCTTGTACGTCCCGCTCTGATCTGCTTTCACGTCGAAGAGGCCCAACGCTTTCTTCTTGTCGGTGAACTTGGGTGGTTCATTATTAGCAGGGTCATTGAGTTTGTCGTTGCCTAACTTCCATTCGGCATCTTCAATGTCGGCGTTCAATTTGATGGAGCTACCCGTCCCGACCTGGCACGGCGTCTCTTTGGTGCACTCGACTGAAAAAGCCCAAAACAGTTGTCTGGAGTTATTCACCCCAGTATCCGAGCGCAGGCGGTCAAATCCCAAAGTACGCATACGCGCAGATGGACTCGTCAAGCGACTCGCTCGCTTTTCAATTTGCGGGCAAAATCAAATGAGGCTTTTCCAAGAATCCATCACGTCTCCTCAGGCCCATCTTGCTGAATTGGAGCTGCACGCGAGCGAGCGAACGAGCGAGCGAGCGCTGGTGTTTTTCCACCAAAAGCAGCCATCCCGGACGATAGTCGTGCGACTTACCCGCATCCACAATGACGGTGAACTTGTCCGTCTGTGATGTATCATCAGTTTTGATGGCCAAGTACAAGCCGGTGTGCTTTGCTTCCAGGGGGCCCGTCACTACATTTGTGGTTGGGTCTGCCTTCAGTTCCCCTGGGAGCGCTCTGTCGGGTGTTCCATATTGCCACTTGTAGTCAGGAGCGGGGGGGGGGGGATCTATTTTGAGGCTGTTGCCATCTTTGCAGAACACCACCTGATCCTTCACGCCGTTGCATACAGGTGCCACCAGATCTGGAAAAGCAGAGGTGGCCAGCGCGTGCGCATGCTCTTACTCGCACTGTGTACTCAAAGGACACCCAGCAACCATTGTACAGACGCAAAGCTACTTCAAGGCCCGAGATAGATTGGAGCATCGAGCTTTCTTGTGCCGAGCCATTTTGCCCTCAGAATGCCTTTCGTTGTCCTGATACATATACGTACGAGGAGATTAGAGCTGGCCCAAAGTATCAAAACAATATGACGGATCCAAATCCATCCATCCAAATGCAATTGGCAAAAGGAAGGAAAAGCAAAACATTGCAGGGGCCTTTTTCAAATCAACATCGCTTTGGACCAACTCGCCATGACAATCAATTGAATGGCTTCACCGTGTGCCACGCTCCAACTTCATTCAACTGACATCGATCGGACTGCAAAGTGTAAAAAGGTGTTGTCCTACCTGCCGTGTGGGCGCACAAGAGCAAGATGATTCTCACGAGATTCATGCTGACGTCGCTGGCTGGCTGGTGGCCGATGGCTTGACGGCGGGCGGGCTGGCTGGCTGGCGGGCTGACTGGCTGGCTGGCTGACTGGCGGGCTGACTGACTGGCGAGCTGGCTGGCTGACTGGCGGGCTGACTGACGAGCTGGCTGGCTGCTCCGACTCGACAAGCGAATGAAGTGTCGGACGCGAGCGCTTTCTACTACCCGCGAGTTGCGTGACGTCACGGCGCTTTGCCACGCACAGCCCACGCGTGCTTCGTTTGATGTCAAAGCGCCTGCCGCCAAGTTGTTGCGAGACGACCGAGCAACTTTGTTACTCCCGTCATGAGTGAAATAGTTCAAGAGTTCAAGACAAACAGGCAAACGAGTCAATCAAGCCAACGTGCAAAACGCGCTCGCTCAAATGATCGCGGTCAAGTAGCCGTCGCGTCTTCCCATCGATCGGGAAAAAAACACGCTAAGATGATCGCAATCAAGTAGCCATCCTAACTTCCCATCCATCTGAAAAAAAATAATAATCATGCTTGAGTTGACTGTTATCCTTCGTCCAGCGGTTGCGTAACATCACCTCGCTATTTCAAAGAAACAGACAAACAAACAAATATGTGGATTGCTTTGATTTTGCCACACAATCCTTTCTGTTTCATGGCCGAGGTATGATGTCATTGGAATCAAGCCACTTTGAAGCCGTTTGCAATGGAAACGTCTGGAATGGCAACCCTAAGGACGGAACGTCCTTTTCTCTCCGGCTTCGTCGTCAGAAGTCAAAGCCTTCAAACGGCTCGAGTGGCACTCGGCGATCGGGCCAGCACTGCCGCCCCCGCCGCCACTTTGCATCAGAGGTCAAAGGCAAAGCTGAACGGCTCCCCCACCTGCGAGGCCAATGTTGCATCATCTTCATGACTGCTGCTGCCAAAGGGATGGATTGCAAATCTTATGGTTGCCCCAGGAGTCATTGAAGAATGCGTCCGCCGGGATCGTGACACACGCACACAATTTGCTCGCTTTAGTTCTTCACGTACATCAGAACTTTGGAAGCCGCCACCGTCTTGCAATTGCACTCAAGTGACGGACGGCTGCCTCTCTCTCTCTGTCTCTCTCGGCCGCTGATAGATGGCGACCAGTTTGACGCACACTTGCAACATTTTCACACCTTCTCCACGTTCCGAAAACCAAGCTGCGCACCATGGGCCACCGGGCCTTCTGCCGTACAGCCCCTACGCTGTGGAACTCCCTCCACGACCACCCCGATCCACTGACTCTTTCAAAAGTGGACTTAACTCACCTCTTAACCTTAGCATTTCCGTAATTACTGGTTGTCGTCCAGTTGTTTTATACTTGTCCTTGTTTTGTTTTCATGTTTTTTTTTATCTGCCATGTAGCACTTTGAGATTCCTCCGAATATACAGCGTGTTATAAATATAATTTATTATTATTATTATTATCATTTTGGGATGTTGAACAGACCGCTGGTCCAGCTCAAGGTTCCTCACAACCGACATAAGCGCACTGGAAATCATCACCAGGCGAGCCGTCAATAGCTGTATCTTCATTCAATCTGTTGTCGACTCAACGTTTTCCTTTTTCTCACGTCCTAATCCTTCTAACGTTTTCCTTTTTCTCACGTCCTGATCCTTCTCTCCACTTCCAAATTCTCCGCCGTACTTCTGCCGTCTTGCGGCTGTGACTGAGTTTTCCAAAGAGCCTCGCCGACCGATTAAATCGGATATCTATTCTATGAACTACCCACGCCGTTTTTTGTTTGTTTTGTGATCAATTTATTTGATTCATTTATCATTTTATTATGAACTCTTCTACAGTATACAAATATGCACACTCACAATGTTCTGAAAAACACAATTAAGTGTGTGTCATTGACAGTTCGGCCAAACTTACAGTTCGGACTTGAGTGCGTGCTGTTTAGTCGACAATTGATTCGTGAACAGCATCGCCCAGCCCGCCGCCACGTGAGACCAAAGTGACGAGACAGAAGCCACAGCGTGAGGTGGAAACGTTTGACATCAACACACCAGGGGGTCCCGATAGAGTCCTGGTCGGACGTCGCCGGTCGATGACCTTGCTTTTTTTGTTCCTTTCCATTTCTTTTTGAGGAAGCAAATGAAGGTGTCTGATACAGACGCACACTTGGGAGCCCTGAAAATGAAGAATGCCTACGCAAGGGAAGGGAATCAAGTCGTGGAACGGATGGGGGGGGCGACTTCCCGCCCAAACAAATCCAAAACAATGTCAGGCGTCAGGTGACCGCCCCGCCCCGCCCCCTCTCCGCCTCATAAATAAAATAATCGAGTCTCTTCCCAAACGTCAGCGAGTAGTGCAAAGAGCTTTTTAGCGTGACCTCTTCACCTCCCCACCACGCTAGGTAACAACAAATCAAGTGCTGGAGTAGTTTTGGGAAAAAAACTTTTTGTCAAAGGTCATTGCGTGTTTTCTTTCACTCGCGGCCCCGCCAAGGCAACGACCATTCGGCGGTTGCTGAAGCGTTAGCTAACACTCACGTCCCGACGTGTTATTTCTTCTTCTTGAATAAGCTTTTGATTTTGGAGGAGGAGCGCTTGATTCTCTCTCCGTTGTCACTGGAGTCCTGGGAGGAGGCGCTCAGGAGCTTGCGTTCCCGCCCCACGCTGCGGCCCTCCGAGTCCAGAGAGGTGAGCGACGGGTAGCGGCCCACCGAGGCCGGCGTGCCGGCGGGCAACGTGCTGAAGCTGTACGACTTCTCCAGGACGCCGTTGTGCCCGCCCTCCCCGGGCGCCGCGCGGGTGAGGTCCGGCGACGGCGAGGTGGACGGCGGGCCCGACGGGGTGGGGGCGGGGGTGGGGGGCAGAGGAGGCGGGGTGGAGTCTCCGCCGTTGCTGCCGGCGGACGCCGGCGACTCGTGACTCTGGTTGAAGAGCAGCAATTCCTCGCGAGAAATCCTGCGCCACGGCTTCTCCAGGCTGACAAAGTGCGGCGGCTTGCGGCCCATCGACGAGTTTGGAGCGTCTGTCTCGGGGCTGTCCGAGCTGAACGTGACGTATTCGTCGTCCGCCTCGAGGGCGTAGGAGAGCGACGAGCCGGCCACGGACAGCAGGTCGGGATCGGCCGACAAGACGGAGGGCGGCGGCGGCGGGGAGCTCGCCAGGCTGCGGCGGGAGCGGCACGCGCCGCCGCTGTTGCGCGTCAACGCCGGCCGCATCAAGGTGGCTTCGGAGGAACAAAGAAAGATCCAAAAGGACCTTGTCTGTCACGTTTGATCAAAGACACTGTGTCCTCGTCAATAGCTCACCGGTGAATTGCGGGACGATGGGAGGCGTGTCTTCGTCCAGGTCGTCCACGCCGCCGGCTATGGGGTACGGCGGGACGGAGACGCGCGGCATCACCACCCAACTGTGGTCCGAGTACAGGCTGGCCGTCAGACTGGGCAGCCCCGAGTTGTTGACCACGGGGAAGCCGCAGAGCCTCTCGATCTGCTGCCAGCGGTGCAGGCGCTCCCTCAGGCACGCCGTCACCTCCGACAAGGATTTCCTGGAGAAGGGCAAAAGCGGCTTGAGTGGGACGCACTAAAAAGACCACCCCCCATCCCCACCCCACGCCAAACCTTACTTGGCCTCCAGTATCTTGTGGTCCACCTCATCCAGGGACGAGCTGTGCGCCACGTGAAGCGTTCCAAACACAGAACTTCTTTTCTTTTTGATTTTCTCTGCCTGGAAGCCAAAAGGGGATGGAAAGAAAAGCGTGGCGGCGCGGCGGCGCGCCGGCCCGGCGACGGACGCTCACCTCGTCCTTGGCGACGCAGAGTTGTAACTCGGCGCTCTGTTTCTTGATGTTGTAGTACTGAACCTCCACTTCGTGCGTGAGCTGCAGCCACGTCTGCAGAGCTTCCGGCAGCGAGCGCTCGGAGTGCATCTCCTTCTCGGCTCGCTTGAGGGCCTTTCGGACCTACGCGGGGCGGAGAGGGGGGGGGGGGCGCTTTAGGGGTTTACGTGAGTGCGAACGAGCGAGCGTGCTTCACCTGCACGAGCTCCTCCTCGGCGTATTTGAGGCGGCTAAGCTCGCATTCGGCACCCTCCCGCAGGTCCCTGAGTCTGTGGGCCTCCTTCTTGGCTCCGGTGATCTCGTCCCTCATCTTCTGCTCAAGATTCTGCTTCTCCACAATCACCGTTCGGTTCTCTTCCTGAGCCTTTTGCAAACTGAAAGGAAGGAAGCCCGTTTGGAAGATTTGCTCGCCTTTTACAGCCGGCCAACGATTCGATTGTATTTCTCTGGCTGACCGACTCTGCAGATCGAGGAGGCTTTGCTCTGCCTTTTGCAGGCTCTCCAGATCCTTCATCATCTGCCAGATGTGCACCTTGCTGGACTTATTCTGCACGTAGGCAAACCAGCAGCCGCCCACGCCGATCACGATGGAGATCATGAGGACAAAGTCTTTCACCCAGTTGTGTTGTGGACCTGAGGGGGGAAGGGGGTGGGGGGGGAGCAGCGGTGCCATTTGAAGCAGCGTGCGGGCAGCTGGGCGATCAAGTCGAGGCAAGGCGAGACTTACGCAGCGGGGGGCCGAAAAGAACCGCGTCCAGCGCCTTGAGGTTGAGTTTTTGTTTGTGGCGCTGGTCGGACACCTTGAGGTGTACGGACAGGAACGACGGCTCATTGGCGGCGATTCTGCAACGCAAAGACAGATAGATGGACATCTTTGAGGATCCAAGACCGCAGGCGCTCCTTGAGACCACCCCGCTCTTCCCCCATGTTACCCGCGCTGCACCCGCTCCGGGCAGCCACCAGAGGGCAGCATTGTAAGACGAATAGATTTGTTCACGACAAACAGCTCAAGCTCAAAAACTCACCGCGGCAATGTGTTGCCGGTCACACGGAAGTCCCGGAAGTTCTTTTCGTACTGAGGCAGCTCCACCGACTCCTTCAACCACCGTACCGTGTCTTCTACCGTCCAGTTGTGGACTGACAGACACAAAAAGTCGTACAATTATCTGACCAGGTCCGGCAAATGTGTTTGCTCTCTTTTCCGGGTGTCGTTATGCAAAGTGTGGCGTGTATTTGCCTTCACAGGTCTTCCAGCCCTTCCACAGCTCCTCCACGGTGATGTGCTGGTCCTCGCGATGCAAGTTGCTGTGCTTGTTGGTCTGATGCTGCTTCATGTCTTCCCTTATGAACTAAGGAGAGATCAGATGTGTATAGAGATCAGATGTGTATGAGCATCTTGACATGTTGATGTATTTACGGCTCACTTCTCTCTCTCTCTCTCTCTCCCTCTCTCTCTCTCTCTGTCCCTCGCTATCTCTCTCTCCCTCTCCCCCTCTGCCTCTCTCCCTCCCTGGCTCCCTCTCTTTCACTCTCACTCTCCCTCCCTCTCTCTCTCCCTCTCTCTCTCTCTCTCTCCCTCTCTCTCTCTCTCCCTCTCTCTCTCTCCCTCTCTCTCTCTGTCCCTCGCTCTCTCTCTCGCCCTCTCCCCCTCTCCCTCCCTGGCTCCCTCTGTTTCACTCTCACTCTCCCTCCCTCTCTCTCTCCCTCCCTCCCTCCCTCCCTCTCCCTCTCTCTCTCTCTCTCTCTCCCTCGCTCTCTCTCCCTCGGTCTCTCTCCCTCTCTCGCTCCCTCCCTCCCCCTCTCTCTCCCTCTCTCTCCTTCTCCCTCCCTCCCTCCCTCCCTCCCTCTCCCTCTCTCTCCCTCTCTCTCCTTCTCCCTCCCTCCCTCCCTCTCCCTCTCCCTCACTCCCTCCCTCTCCCTCACTCTCTCCCTCCCTCTCCTTCTCTCTCCCTCTCCCTCTCCCTCCCCCTCCCTCTCCCTCCCTCTCCCCCTCTCCCCTTCCTTCCTTCCTTCCTTCCTTCCTTCCTTCCTTCCTTCCTCCCTCCCTCCCTCCCTTCCTTTTATGGACCTAGAAAAGGCAGCAAGGGTTCCGCTTCCACCTGCCTGAGTTCCCAAGAGTCCTTCTTTTGAACTTCACGGTCCTGCGGAGAAGTCTTAGCCCCAACAAAAGAAATGCCAGCGTACCTTTTGCCCTTAATTGTACCATTTTGATGAGGAAAGGTTGACCAGTAGAGCACGCTCACATTTCAACCTCAGTATAATTATCGTCAATACCCAAACTCAGAGCAAAGGTGGTTCTGTTGATGGCTCCCTCCCTCCAATGTTTGCCATTTGTGATTTCAATTTCCCATCCAGTTTCAGGTTCGGGGAGTTCCCATCCCTCAGTTGTGCTCCAAAAGCATATTTGGACGATGCAAATGACTTCAGGCAACCTCACTCATTGCCAGAAAAGAAGAACCGAACGGTAAACAAAGATATCGTGAGAAGAACACGGGGAGGGGCTACAGTGGAGCGACAGGATGCTCGACTCATCGCTACATTTCACGACGAAACGGTTCCGAGACTATAAATAATCATCAATAGGCTGATGTTGGTGTTGCTTCAGGTGGACGAGACAGGCGGGCGGGCGGGTAGAAGAGTTTGATCAAAGCTTCAGCGTGATGAAATGGCTCTTTGGGGAGTTTTCTTTGGAGGTCCGAAAATGCATGCAGCCATGATGGGAAAAAAGCACGACGAGGATCACCTCGTTTTATAAAATGACCACAATGCTAAATTCCTATCAAGTCGTTGAACGCCACACCAGATGTGGAGATGGTCAGTAATGGGGTCACCTGGAACATCTTGGCGGTCCCAGCTCTAGCGTGAGCCCGTCTCGGACTCTTTGCGACACGTCCTCACGTGGACGATCCGAAATGCTTGAAACGCAGGGGATGGAAAAGTGGACGTCGAGTTGATGGATGTTCCATGACAGCAATGACAAATGCTTTCATTAGCCTCTCAACTTTTGGGCTTTGGGATGAGAACCAAAGGCAGTCAGCGCCAGTGGAATCTTGGTTGGAGGGTGTAGGGTGTCAAGCAGTGGCGCTGGGAATGGCAGACATCTTGAGAAGAAACTCGACTCCGCCTACAAAGTCCTTCCCCAGAATGGCCCCGATACAGTCGCTGCATCCAGAAGCTTTTGTCCTTCGGAGCTGCTGTCAGGGGACACGAGTCACTCGAGCTCTTCCTTCCTAAGGGAGTTCTGGGGGATTTTTAAAACGATGGTCGATCACGGATGCCTTCAAGCAAGGCGCTGTGGGGAACCTGCAAGTTGAAACTTCAAACAAGCTGTGGCGTCAATTCCGAAAGCGCAAGACCTCCTTTGAACAGTTCTTGCAAACACCTGACATGAAAAAACTAAAATCCGCCACGACATTACGCACTTTTCGAGGAGTCACAAACTTGGAAAGATGATGCGGTGATTGACCCGCACGCCAATGATAATAGTGAGCGGCTAGCTACAGCTAGCTCCTAGAGAAAGCTAGCAGATAGCTGTGAGTTTGGGGCTTGAAGTTTGGGTACCGTATTTTCCGGACTATAAGGCGCACCGGACTATAAGGCGCACCTTCAATGAATGGCCCATTTTAAAACGTTGTCCTTAGATAAGGCGCACCGGACTATAAGGCGCACCATTAATGCATCATGTCAGATTTTTAATCCAAATCAAATCATTCTCCACTTTATCTTTTATATTTCAACTTCAGATGCAACAAATGACTTTATAATCACAAAATAATGACCCATAGTCTTTTTGATTCATGATTCATAGTCTTCAGCGGGCCACTTATGATTGATTTCATGACACAATGCTTCGGGCCAGTTTCAATTTAGGAATTTGGTCCATATATAAGGCGCACCGGACTATAAGGCGCACTGTCGGCTTTTGAGAAAATTTTAGGTTTTTAGGTGTGCCTAATAGTACGGAAAATACGGTATTCTTTTTTTTTTTTTTAATCTATTGCTATTTGCATCAGGTTCTGTTCCCGTTTGGTGTTTCATTTCTATGTCAGTCCTGTCACGAGCGAGGCCTTGTCAGAACAAAGACGCAAAACAGAAGGACACTGACTCGGTAATCGGCGAGGTCACGCTGGGTCAGCGAGCTCTCGGGTGTCAGCACAAGCGGATGCCCAAAGAAAGCGAGCAGAGATTTCGAGGTGACTAGTTCGAAGTCAACTCCAGACAAACTCATTGCTTTCAACCAAATGACCCGACGTCTCAGATGCACACACAAAAAAAAAAAAGATACGTTTGCAAACCTCACCTCTACGCTCTCGTTCACTTCGATGCCGCCGTCGTTGTCGTCGTCAAGCTCTTTGTGGATGTGTCGCAAGGCCACCAGGCTGAAGCGATCCGCATCGCTCACACACGGCGGCATGACCATGAGGCACGGGTCTAGATGGACACACACACACACACACACACACACGTGGGTCAGCTCAGCCGCCCGGAGCAGAAATGTCCACTAAAGGCCTGGGGACCGGATCTGGCCCGCTGTGTCATTTTATGTGGCCCGCAAAGGCAACTCGTGTGTCAACTCAATGTTTCTTGTTAAATTACCAAAAGTGAAAATAGTCTTCCAATGAGATATTGCAATGATTTTTTTTTTTTTTTTGAAAGCTCACTTTGAAAAGAAATTAGAAAATTGCTCAACTTTTTTTGATGCCGTTGTGTGTTTGCAATAATCTAAAAAACTCGTGTCAATTTGAGTCAAGCAAGAGGAGATGTTTGACTGGACAATGAGTTTGGACCAGGGTGGCATTGCAAGTCGCCGGCGGGGCGAAAACGGCTGTTATCAAAAAAACGGTGGCGGCTCCCATTAATGACAAAATGCTACGGGGGCTGTCACACAAAGATTTCATGTGATATTGCATATTGGACTTGAATCATGTGTCATGCTTTCTTTACTTTACTGGCCAGACAGGCTCTCAGCTTCAAGCGGTCCTTGTTTAGTTCCAGTTTCAGTTTGTCAGGACTTGAAGTCAAATTACCGTTTTTTTCCATGTATAATGCGCCCCCATGTATAATACGCACCCTAAAAATGGCATGTCGATGCTGGAAAAAAGCCTGTACCCATGTATAATACGCACCCAAATTTTGACTCCTACTTAAGTCCGTAAAGGTAAAATGATTTCAGAAAAAAGATCATCTTTGGGAACAACCGGATGTTATTCTGCCGGTCAGTATCACTGCGCATGCGCTAGCAAACTCGATAGCGGAGAAATGTTTCGGATTTGTGTAGGGTACATTGTGACAGCAAACGAGCAGGTGATCGAGCAAGCGTCTGATACGAGAGCATTGTGTTCGTATGGAGCATGTTTGAAGTGAACACCAGAGAAGAAAGAAAGCGCATCTGTAATGGCGGCCTCCGCATGATATCCGGATTTATATATATATATATTTTTTTTTGTACCCATGTATAATGCGCACCCCAGATTTTAGGACAATAAATTAGTTAAATTTTGCGCATTATACATGGAAAAAAACGGTATATGTATATAAGTCGCTCCTGAGTATAAGTCGCCCCCCCACCCAAACTATGAAAAAAAACGCGACTTATAGTCCGAAAATTACGGTAGTTTGCTACGCGTTGAGGTTTTTGCACCGTTGCAGTTGTATTTTTTCTTCCCACGTGGTGTCGCTAAAAATGTAAACAAAACCAGAGACCACAAAAACGGCAGTCCTCAACTCTGCCTCAACACGAGAGCATTGTGTTCGTATGGAGCGTGTTTGAAGTGAATAGCAGAGAAGAAAGCGCATCTGTAATGGCGGCCTCCGTATCATATCCGGATAAAAAAAACAAATTTTCTTTTTTTTTTTGGTACCCATGTATAATGCGCACCCCAGATTTTAGGACAATAAATTAGTTAGATTTTGCGCATTATACATGGAAAAAAACGGTAGCTTGAATGCTATCAGACAGGCAACTCGACTCAACTTCAAAGTTGTTTAAAGTGGACAAGTATGAAAAATGAATTTGTAACGCTGCGCCTGTTCATCCGTGAAAATCGGCTGTGAATTTTATGACGATAGCACCCTGATAGTGAGTTTCTTTGTCCGCAACGAGCCATTTCCAAGTGACGGCTCACACATGCACGATGGTATGAAAAGGTTAAGGGTAAGCACGGCTGCAGAGTCGCCTTATACGGGGCACGCAGGAATGGTTGATCAAAATGTCAACGTGATGGTGGGATGAGCTACTGTGTACAGGAAGTCTGTGCTATTTTTGAAGAAGAAAAAAAAAACGGGAATTGTCTTCAATTGTAAAAGAAAAATGGATGTCTTGGGGATTTTTCTTTTTTCATCTTCTGTTTTGTCAATTGTCACCAGCTTTTTTTTACTGTTGGCCTAATTCTGTTCTGCCTGTTCACCAAACTCTTCCTAAGATACCTTCTGAAGTTTAAGAAGAAAGACAATCCTGAGATATTTTTAAAAAGCCTCATTTACAGTGACAGGTTTTTAAGTCTGTGAAAATGGCAACAACGCGAGCACGAGCCTTCTCAGTTGTCGTCTCGTTTGATCGCGTGCTGAGGGATGGTCGTGAGCAACTACGTGACAGGAAGTCACTGGCGGTGACCGGGAGAGGAGGTGGCAAAATCAAAACAGCCGGTCCCGAAAGACTGCAAAATTGGAAAGCACAGAGTTATTTTTAGCAAAGCGGGCTCCCGTTTGTCAGCAACAATGGCAGAGGTCTCCCCGCACGTGCACATGTAGTAAGCGCTCATTTACTTGGCCGGCTGTCACAAACGTGCTTCAAAAAACAGCAAAGAGTTACGCTGTCGGCCTTCCTGCTAGATGCTGTTTTTTTTTTTGTTTTGTTTAAGCGTCGCAGTGTATTTTTTTTCTCCTCGGAAATTTAACGTGACATCGCTTTCAGTTCTGGCTACAGTTCAAGCAATAACAGCCCTCTGTCCCCCTTTCCGATTGGTCCATCGAAAACAACCAGGGTGCCTGAAAGCCTCGTTAAATCATCACTAATCCTATCTTAGTCAAAAAGGCTGGAAGTTGCACTCGAGCGTCAGGTCCCGGCCAAAAACTTCCAGAAAAGGAGATGCTCTTTGCGGGCCGGATTCTGCGGGGAGCTTTGGAAAAACAGCCCGTGAACACGAGATTTGCCGCGTCCACGATCCGGGCTGTCGTGGACAAAAAGGACAACCAGACCCGGGCACTCCCGGAAAAAAGAACTTACAATGCTTGGCGACCAGGAAGCGCTGACATACAAAGCAAGTCACACGTCACGCGAGAGAAGCGTCACTCAGATCCAGTTGGATCGCATTGCTAGGATGCCACAATGTGCCCGCAGTTAGCATTCCCATGCTAACCACCGTGGTTAGCGCATCTAGTTTGAGTTCAATCCCCAAAGACGGCGTTCCAGGAGCAGGTCGGCTTTCCCTTCTGGGGTCTGCGCTTGTTAACCTGCTCATTGCTAGCGTACACGAGTCAGCACGTTAACAGCGGCGAAGCGCATGCCCGAGAAATCCACACCTCCCAGCGAAAGACGCGAGGTGACTGAAACCGGCTGGCGCGGGGCCGGAAGTTTCTCTCTACAAGAGATGGGCCACGGCGACCGTCTCGGGTGTCCGCCAAGGGCGCCGCTTTGGACGCTTCCCGTGTCAAGCGGGTGACAAGCCTCAGCAATGGCGCACACGAGTCAGGGCCGACCGACCCAAGAAACGACATTCAAACTTTGATGTCTTGAAATACGGCCGCCGGTGGAGGTCACTTCCGCCAGCCGCCGAGGGCCCGGGCAGCTAAATGCAGCGCGGTGCCAAGCAGGGGATAAACACCTTTTTATGTGTGGCTCACAACAGACGCTACTGTGTTGGGGGACACGGCAGAGTCCAATGCTTGAAGGTCCGGCGGTTAGTGCGCACTGGGACTTCCTACGACCACCTGCAACCTTGGAAGAAGAAAATTAGCACCTGGGAAAGAAGTATTAAGTCAGCCGCCTGGTGGAAAACAAGCATGGAAACCTCAGCGGTAACTTTATAAATACTCTCAGAGGGCTCTGCTCCCGGGCCTCATTAGGTTGCATAACAAGCCTAAAGACCAAGGGCCCGAGACGGACGGGGGGGATGCAGCAGCTGTCCACCTCCACGCACGCCCCAATGGGCAAGGTGGCGGCAGAACGAGGCTGACTTTCACAACGGGCCGTTAGAAAACATATTGGAACACGCTACAGTAGGAGAACACTAATACGGAGAATAATAAGTGAGACGGCCATCGGACAATCGGCCTCGTGTTGACACATGACTGGCTTTGGAGCTGCTTGACGCTGAAATGCGTCAAAAAAAAAAAAAAAAAAAAAAAAAAAAGCAGTGTACATGACGGAATAGAAACCAGAAGTTGCACAAGGCTTGATTCTCTACTTTATTTTTTTATATATATATATACCGTAATTTTCGGAGTATAAGTCGCAGCGGAGTATAAGTCGCTCCAGCCATAAAATGCCCAAAAAAGTGAAAAAAAACATATATATGTATATAAGTCGCTCCTGAGTATAAGTCGCCCCCCGCCCAAACTATGAAAAAAACTGCGACTTATAGTCCGAAAATTACGGTGTATATATATACGCCTTTTTGAAACAATCAATTATACTTAAAACCATAAAATTACCAATAAACAATTTGACTTCCTTACATTTTTAGCAAATTGCTATCATGTAGACAAGATACTTAAAAGCTGTCTTACTCGTCGTGCATGCCCAAGTTAAGCATTATGGGGAAAATGCTACGTTTGTAGCATCTAGCTCCAAGTATGTTGGAACATACTTGCGAGTACGTTCAAACGTATCTGCCCGTCCAAAAGTGTTTACTCAACGATGGCAACTCCGTACCTCTACGGAATGTCTCGCGTTCTGTTCAAATACAAGTTGTTTAATGGTTTCAAATTATTGCAACATTGACGCTAAAATTGCAGTAGCACGCCTAAGTGTTAGCATTAAGCTATAGCAGAAGAACTCCCTAATACAGTTATGTGGTTCAATTAAATACACATGTAATTGGTCTTGCCACAAAATCGAGAATCTTTGTTTACAAAAAAAAAAAAAAAAAGATGATGAAAACCCAAAGGGAATATGCTGAACACCGAACATTCGAGAAAACCCAAGGAACCAGTTTCGCTGGTTCCCAGGTATCTTCCACCTCTTGTCAATGTTAGACGTCCAAAACGGATTGTGTGCTGTGCGCCAACAGCCTGCGGTGTAAACATTTTTGAGAGAGAGAGAGAGAAAAGAAAAAAAAGAAAACATTTCCACATTAGCATTTTAAATGTCAGGTGGAGTTACCAGGAAGCCGGACCTGCCACCATTTGCGTCACGCCCAGGGGTTCTTTCGTCCTTTCAAAACGTTCTGGGGGATTTTCCCGACGTGCTGCAAGCTTTACAAAAGGACCACAACGCGACGCGGTGACCCCAAATTCCTTCACGTGTGTCCCGAACGTCGGTAAGAGTGTTATTGGCTGCCGGCGAGTTCAGGCGGCCGGTTGCCAGCTGTCATAGATCATAGCTGCTTGACGACGTGCCAACATGTCTCCTGGTCCATACTTGAGATGTTTAACCCAAATCCAGAAAGTTCTCATCAGATTGTTTACATGAGAAGACTTGCAGTACCCCCCCGATTTCAAAAAAATGCGTGTACCGTGGCTGCGGGAAGTGTATGCTTACCTTCATTTCCAGTATCCGCCGAATTGGAGCCTAGTACCGCAGAGATGACGAGTCCACGCAGCAACACGATCAGCACCGCGGGGATGATGCACATCGTGGACGTGTGGGTGGGAGAAGATCCGGCAATGGGCTAAGGCGTGGGGATCATGGGCCAATTGAGTAGTTTGGGAGATATTCGCAGGAAAATGCAGCGCTCATTGAGGTTTGGTGAAACTAATGGCCTCCACAGGTACTTTGAGAGGGGCTGCAGGCTCCCCCATGATATCAGCTGTCAACTAAATCACGCATCTGATCGTGCGCGGCAGGGGGTGGAGGGGGGGGGCGCTTACGTTCAGGAATCCCAAACGTTCAAACCGGGCCCCTTCAAAAAAAAATAAACGTTCGATCTGTGGAATCGCGAGTAAAATTCCCACGCCAGCCTCCGCGAGTTGTTGCCAAGTAGTGCCCTACTTCCACGTATAAACACGTCGGTCCCGATCCGCCTTCTCGCTTTACCACAAAGCTGCCTATTTGAAAAAATAGACAGAAAAAAAGCATTTCCTCCTCCGGTTCCCAAGGAAGCACATGGTTGATGCCCCCGGCGCGTTATTTGTTCCGTGGGTCCGCTTCGAGAGGTCCGGTGCGGCGTGGGGATCTGCATGCCATCGCCGCTAGCTCGCCGGTGAACGCGCACGGGTTTGGGGAGGGTGCGCGCGTCGATTAGGGGCGGAAGTCGTTATGCAAATTGGAAATAGGGGGCGGGGAATAGGGGAGCGGTAATACAGTAGAGCGCGTGTGCGTGTACGCGTGTACATGCGTGTGTCATTGCCAGTCTGGAAGCTGCGTCACTGCCCGGCCCGCATTTGGCTCAGCTGCTCTGGAGGTTTAAAAAAATAAATAAAAAAAATAAAAAAAAAGGCTGGTCTGTCAGAATCGTTTCCTCATCTTCCGATTGGCTGCAGCGTCCCGACATGGCATGTCGCGATTGGCTGTCACGAGGATGGCGGAGGCGGAGCTTGTACTTCCACGGCGACGACGGCGCAAAATAGACAGAAACGAGAATAAGATCTTTGTCATTGTCACATGTACAACGAAATGTATGAAAAAGTTATGAAACAAATGCAGTTATTGTTATGTGACGTTTCTTGGAACACAGCACATTAGAGAATGAATATGTGGAACCGGGATATATGGCGTGAATATCTGTCGCGCCCATGCCCAATGACGTGCATTTTAGTTTACATCCAGCAGATGGTGCTGTTTTCTTGTTTTAGCCTAGTGTCACTGTTGCAAGTACTACTGCCTAAAATGTTCAAATATTTAATGCGCTTTTCCTTTAATTTTTTTTTTGTAGTTCACATCAAACCGAGAATCTCACAAAAATAGGTCCATAATTATACAAGAGGCGCATGCCGATAGTGAACAAAGAGGAGGTAGAGGACTGAGCTTTGTGGCAAGGCTTGGTCAGCTTAAACTGGTTGAAAAATCGGATTTGTAATAAGGAACGTTCACACAGTTGGACTGAAGAGAGATGCAACAATAAAAACAGAGTGATTGGGGTTTGCCTGATAATGTCAAATGTCTCCCTTTTATAAACAGTAAGAAGCCCTTCCCCTGACCTTTTAGCAGCCTGACATGAGTTAAGAGTTATTTGACCCTTAATGTTGAACAAATCTGCACTGTGTTGACGAGCACATGGGACACTCCAGATTATCTAACCTTTATTGATCCAAGCAAAATATACATCTGATAACTCATTTGCTGTGCCGACCAGACCACTGCTCAATAAAAATAAAAAAAACATGATTATAGAATCAATAGACGTCAACTTATACATGTCATTAATTTATTAGCTCACTAAATTGTATTTACAGGATTAAACAAAAAGACAACGTATGTCCTGGGTGGCACTATAGGGCACTGGTTAGCACGCCCGCCTCACAGTTCAGAAGTTGGGAGTTCAATTCCGGCGCCGGGCTTCTTGTGTGGAGTGCATGTTTTGCCCGTGCCTGCGTGGGTTTTCTCTGGGTACTCCACTTTCCCCTCCACGTTCCAATAACACGAGAGGCCGATTGATCGCTCTAAATTGTCCGTCTTTGTGTGTGTGCCCTGTGATTGGCTGGCAACCGGTTCAGAGTGTCCTCGGGTTACGGCAGGTGGGATAGACTCCGGGGGCGCCAGTGATCTCGTGAGGAAAAGTGGCTCGGAAGAAGATGAATGAATGAATGCGCAGACAGTCCTTGCACTTCTTTCTTGGCCTTTTTCATCTTCATGTCCTCCGGACCGGGCCTCATTCCACAGCTCACCTACGCCAGTACTGAGCACATGCAGGTCATGAGCGGCAAATGAATAGAAAAAAAAAATCGCTGTCATGTTACAAATCGTCGTTAGGAAACGACTAAGCCATCTCTGGAATAGAGTACCGTATTTTCCGGACTATAAGGCGCACCTAAAAACATAAAATTTTCTCCAAAGCCGACAGTGCGCCTTATAGTCCGGTGCGCCTTATATATGGACCAAATTCCTAAATTGAAACTGCCCCGGGAAGCATTGTGTCATGAAATCAATCATGAGTGGCCCGCTGAAGACTATGAATCATGAATCAAAAAGACTATGGATCATTATTTTGTGATTATAAAGTAATTTGTTGCATCTGAAGTTGAAATAAAAAAGATAAAATGGAGAATGATTTGATTTGGATTAAAAATCTGACATGATGCATTAATGGTGCGCCTTATAGTCCGGTGCGCCTTCTATAAGGACAAAGTTTTAAAATGGGCCATTCATTGAAGGTGCGCCTTATAGTCCGGTGCGCCTTATAGGCCGGAAAATACGGTAAGTGAAAAGAAAGACGGTCATACGGGTGACATTCATGCTTATATTTTGTTTTTAAAAATTAAGTGTTGAAAGGATGAATCAGCGTAGGCGGGGCCCAACCATGATAGATTTTTTTTTTTTGTCAGCCAATTCTTGGTGAGAAATTTCAATAACCGAGTAATCGGCCGATGAATAAAATCTTTTTTGTTTCTTTTTTGAAGACCTTGTGTTCCTGTCTACATGACGCTTATGTCATTTGAGTTCAACCCTTGCCGTCCGAGAGTGCGTCACTTACTTGAGCAAACTTGTGAATCTGTTCGACCACGGCGGCGAAGAGGGCCCCCACGCTTTCGTCGATCAGACTCTGCATGTAATGCACAGCCTCCTCGTCCGATAGGTCCAGCCGGAACTTGTCCTGCACTTTCTTGACTGTCTTGTCGGGCTCCAAGGCAATGTCGGGAATATTGGCGTCCACCATGAGGGAGAAGAGATTGAGAATCAGGTTGGAGTACCTGCGCAGGTGCAGGAAGGCGGTGTAGCACTGCTTCCGGAACTCCTGGTACTGCTCGCTTTGCATGCCCCCCATGCCCTCCACCATCTCCTTGCTCAGCTTCATAGGCGGCGGAAGCGGCTTGGGATCGCGGCCCAGGATGTAGCCAAAGTCGATATGGAAGAGTTTCCCTGGAGGAGGGCAAAGGTGGAGAAGCTATTGGTGAAACGCACTTTGGGGTGGGGAGGACTCTCGGGACCGTACCGGTCTTGGTCAGGAGCAGATTGTCCAGATGTCGGTCTCCGACCCCCAGGATGTAAGTGATGACGCAGTAACCGGCTGAAACGCAGCAGAACCGCCATTGAGATCGGCCGTCCTCAGATGAGTGGTCCCGAAGAAAACAGACTCACCGCAGCTCTTCACGTAGGTGTCCATCACCTCCGGGCTGATGCCGTACGGCCCCTTTTCACTCGGCGCATGCTTCCTGAAGAAGCTCTAAAAGTGGCATCGGCATCTCGTCACCAGCGAATCCACACCACTTTGAAATGATTCCGTTTGATGACAAATAATAATAACGCATCTCTGATGCTCTTAGTACACTAAGACCTTTGGAGAAGAGCTTGGACACGATTTCTTTTGAGGCCGCGACGCGTTGATGCTAGCGCGGACTAGCAATGTGCTAGCATCTCCAACGATACGGTGTCGGATGCGATACTGATCAAACGCGAGTGGCCCTGACCTGAATGTTGCCTTCCGTTGCCAGCACTTCGGCCACTGGAACCGACTGGACAAACTGCATGAAACCTGAAAAAGAACAATAATAACAATCTTGAATGACTGAGCCACGCTCCTTTCCTCCGCTGTCGTCGCTACCATGCTTGGTGCTGGTGGCTAACACTTTGTAGGGCGTCAACTTCAGGTCCAGGTTCTCCTTCCTTAATAACTGAAACAAATATATAGTGTCATTACTGACACAACACAAATAATACATTGGTTTGTCGATGTTATTTAGACATGCAAAAATGATTTGTATGAAAAAAAAAGAGAAAACAACTGTTGTATTGTGTCGTACATCAAGTTAAAAACTTCAAAAATGTTTTTTTCTTTTTTTGCCAAAGGTATATTGACATTATTTCGACTTGTAAAAATGAGTTGTATCAAAAAAAAATGAAAACAGTTACCGTATTTTCCGGAATATAAGGCGCACCTAAAAACCTAGAATTTTCCCCAAAGCCGACAGTGCGCTTTATAGTCCGGTGCGCCTTATATATGGACTAAATTCCTAAATTCAAACTGGCCCAAAGCATTGTGTCATGAAATCAAGCATAAGTGGCCTGCTGAAGACTATGAATCATGAATCAAAAAAACTATGGATCTTTATTTTGTGATTATAAAGTAATTTGTTGCATCTGAAGTTGAAATAAAAAAGATAAAATGAAGAATGATTTGATTTGGATTAAAAATCTGACATGATGCATTAATGGTGCGCTTTATAGTCCGGTGCGCCTTGTATAAGGATTACGTTTTAAAATGGGCCATTCGTTGAAGGTGCGCCTTATAGTCCGGTGCGCCTTATAGTCCGGAAAATACGGTATATTGACCGTATTTGTAAAAACGTATACAGAACACACCTACGTAAATCAAGTTGAAAAAATTCCAGAATGATTTTTTTTGCCAAAAGTCATCAGACTGAAATGTCATCAACGGGTAACAATGAAAGCGGCGTGCGAGCATGTACTTTATCCATGAGCGAGATGATTTGAAGGATAAGCTGATCCTGTCTCAGGTCGTCGCCGTGTTTGAAGATGACCGAATAGGTGGTGCCGGCCTCCGTTTTGAAGATCAGCTTGGCGGGCATTAGCGCGCTCTGATTGGAGAGAGCCGAACACATGAGTAAGCTGCCGGCGTCCAAATAGCCCCCCCCGAGAAAAAGGTTGGAGAGCAAGAGCTTTTGTCAGACCTTAAAGAGCGTCGCCGTCTCGGGGACGATGCCTCTGATCCGGATCTGAGGCTCCAGCGGGAGTGGGATTGGCTCGATTTCCGAGAGGTACACCTTCTCGTTGTCGGCCAGAAGCGTCTGCAACCGCTCAGTCTGAAGGGGAAAAAAAAAAACGTGCACAAACGACTATTATGACCTCGTTATTAGGGTTACCTAGCAAAAAAGGGAAGACATGACCAGATTTCCATAACTCACGTCACAAGAAGGTGCAGCTTGGCAGATAACATCAATAAATATTCCTTAAAAAATATGTTGTAAAAAAAAAAAAAGACCCCAAAAAATTGTTGCCCTGGGTCAACGCTAACACTCAACGGGGAAACAACATAGGCTAACAGTTAGCATCTATCTGGCAATGTTGCTGCCGATTAACACGAGGATATGAACGCAAACAGAAAAGCAACACGGGGCGTTTATTTGTGTTCCTCTTTAAATTGACAAAAAAAAAAAAAAAGGATATTTGGTTGATATCAATGGGGAAAGCTGATTTGAAATCCCAGTGTGGCCACGCAAAGAAATACAACGCGTTCCTTCCGAGGGATTATTTTCAAGGTACGTCGTATTTTGCTGCACCTTCTTTTTGCGATTGCCGCTCTCCCTCTGCACAGCCTTCATCAACTGCACCAGCCGGTCCACAAAGGTCTGCTGGGTGGCTAGGAGCGAGCGCATCACCCTCACGCTCTTATCGCCCTGAACATGAGGACCGGGGGTTAGCGAAGGAACGGGCCACGATGGTCGAGGGCCACTTTGGTTGGCGAACCTTGAGCAAAGCTTGGCTGAAGCGCCTCATGACGTTTAGGTACATCTCGTGAGTCTTGGGGTCTCTCTGCTGCGTGTCCTGGTCCTCGCATTCCACGATAACGTACCTGAGGAGGGAGGGAGGGAGGTAGGATAACAGGCGGGTTAAAACCTTCACAAGAGATGCGCGCGCCCACACAAACACACACATACCAGTACAAGTAGTTGGCCAAGGTCGAGTTCTTGCAAGCACGCGAGATGAGAAATGTGCACAGGTCTTGCTGCAGATGAGAGACACATTTGGTCTTCTTACTGTGGGCAATGTCTACACACATCGTGAACACTGAGCAGAAGTGAAAATGTGCCTAACATTGTGTGTAATGAAGGGGTCACCCTGCCCTCCAAAAAGTATTTCTGTTTTATATCCATTTTAAAGATTTATATCAAATCAAATCAAGATACCATATTTTCCGGAGTATAAGTCGCACCAGCCATAAAATGCATAATAAAGGAGAAAAATATATCTAGAAGTCGCACCATTTTTCGGGGAAATTTATTTGACAAAATCCAACACCAAGATTAGACATGAATAGACACTAGACATGCGATTAAGTGTAAAAATGACATGTGAAGTGATATAATAATGTGTTAATAATTTCACATATGGGTCCCTCGTGAGTATACACCCCCGGCCAAACTGTGAAAAAAAAAAACTGCGACTTATAGTCCGGAAAATACAGTAAAGTAACTGTCGATTCATTTAATAATCATCGGTTGCTTATTTTGTCAATTTACGAATCGATCAAATTTTTATTTTTTCCTTTTCATTGCTTTTTTCCCAGAAGAAGGGCATCATTTTAAATTGACAACAGAAAAGATACACAGTTACGATGAAGTTACTGCTTTGGTCTATAACATGTTGTTTTCCGTTACTGCCTTGGTCTGTAACGTGTCACAAACATGTTGATCATTGTTTTCCAAAGTTAAAACGGATGTTTGCATTTATTCACTTACCGTTTTTTTCCATGTATAACACGCCCCCATGTATAATACGCACCCTAAAAATGGCACGTCGATGCTGGAAAAAAGCCTGTACCCATGTATAATACGCACCCAAATTTGGACTCCTACTTAAGTCCGTCAACGTAAAATTATTTCAGAAAAAAGATCATCTTTGGGAACAACCGGATGTTATTCTGCCGGTCAGTATCATTGCGCATGCGCTAGCAAACTCAATAGCGAAGAAATATGTGAGACTCTCAACGGGATCACCAATATTTGAGTGATGTTCCAGTTGTTTATCACAATTATTTATTATTATAATAATAATATATATATATGATTATTTATTTATCATTCACAATTTAAAAAAAGAAAAATAAAATAATTAAAAAAATAAATAATTGTACCCATGTACAATGCGCACCCCAGATTTTAGGACAATAAATTAGTTAAATTTTGCGCATTATACATGGAAAAAAACGGTATTTTCATTCAACACAAAGACAAACAGTCTGCTTCCATGGAGGACTGCACAAATCGGAGTATTTACTGAAGAGAGGGTGAAATTCCAAGAATTTGGATGCCTCTCAATTAAACAGAACCTTTAATCTACTCTTGAAAAGAATTATCCATCTGATAATCGATTGGTTATCAATTCTTAGTTGCACCTCAAAAACGTTCTGTGATACTGGTTTTTGTTTTCTAAATACCCCAGTTGCTTCGTTGACGCAAACTGTGCTTTTGATCCCTACCTCGAGATTCTCGCCGTCTGCTCCTTCTTTGCCCTTCTGCGCGGTGGTGACGGCTCCACATGTGGCCGTCAGGATCTGGGAGCTGCGCCAACAATAAACAAAGTGTGAAAAGGTGGGCCGAGGGCAAACCCGTGAGATTCCGCCCGGGGAAATTTGAATACGCAAGCGGCCCGTGTGCAAAAGACAAATAACGACGGGTCAGGCAGCATTTCCGAGTTAAATTTAGGCCGAGAGCTGAATGGCGGCCAAAACGCGGCAGCGCTGACCTGTCCAGCGCGGAGTCATCTGAGAGTCCCTGGGCGTCTCTCTTGCTCCCTGGCTCCAGGCCTCCTTGGATGTCACTAAAGTTCTCATACTTGAGAGCCTGCACCAGCTGGAGAAGATACATGAGCAGGTCCTGCAGGGTGTGCGAGGCAAAAATGAAAGCGTTTGCCAAGTCGCGATTAAAAACACCAAAGGAAGTTCCTTCTGCCATCTCAACGACAGCATTTCGTAAAGAAACTTTGAACGATTGATCGTTCTTCGCCCGGCAGGTACCTCGTCGTCGGCCTGCTGCAGCCGCGCCACAGCGTAGCGTCGCACGGTCGGGTTGGTGAACTGCGAGGACAGCAGCTCCAGGGAGTCCTCCACGTCCATAGGCCTCCATTTGCCAAGCAGCTCCAAGGCCTGCTTAGCCTCCTGGGGCAGATCCCAGTTGACGCACTTGAGGAACTTTGTCAGCGCCTGCGGCACAAGCCGATTAAGAACTCTGACGGTAAAGAAAGCGCAGCGGGATGCAAGGGTGGGGGGGGGGGAACCGACCTTTTCCTGAGTGGTGAGGTAGTATCGGAACTTCCACACCAGGTCCTGCTCTTCCGAGCTCAGCTGCTTGGTCGGAGGGTAGCTCACGATGATCTGTTGACGCATGTAATTAGTCCGCTTCCTTCATAGCAAATTATTCATTATTAAAAAAAAAATAAAAAAAATAATACATTCAAAGAAAATCAAAAAGAAATTAAAAAAAAACATCTAAATAATAATAAATTAAAAAAAAGCTTCATGGACAATTTGAACATTTCATTCAGTGATTCCTTGCCTAACACGACAGGGAGACCAAATGAAAATGAAAAAACAAATCTTTTGTTTTAGCAGATGCTTCAACTTGAGTCACACATTTTTCCAAAGAGCGCCTCATCATCCTCATGGCAATTCAACCATCACGTAAGTTTTCAAAAACAGCCAAGTCACACATGATGAAGTGACGCTGACAACTTCAACAAGATGAGACTCGTTTAACATAAAAAAATAAATAAAAAAAAAACGTTATTGTCGTGGAAAAAAAAAAAAAAAAAAAAACTCCAATGATTTTTGTGAAGAAATGAAGAAATTATCCATGGAGATTGATCTAAGATTTGACATGACAATCACATCAAATCTTGGCCAAAAGCGAATGTAGGGAGGAGTCATCAATTTGCCTTGAAGGTCATTTTGATCTTCAACGTAAATATCTGGTTAGAAGGCGGTTTGGCAACTTACATTGAGCTGGTCCCGCGTGGCGGCGTTGGGCTTCAGGTCATGGTCGGAGGGTCCGCTGCGGAGGCTGCGGGCCAGTTTGTGATGCTTGCTCTCCACTAGGTTCTCCTGAGACGGGCAAGGGCTTAGCACAATCACTGCCGACGTCTCCCCTCCTTCACCAAATGCCCGTTTCGGATGTGCGCGCGTGCTCACCATCCCCATCTGCGGGTCAGGAACTTTGACGATTTCACAGCTGGGGAGCGTGGGCGCTGCGTCGTCGCCATCCTGAAACAAACAATCTTTCAATCCAACCGATTTTTCCTCGTCCTCGGGACATATTATGGAACATCCACTTTATATACGCACCGAGACTCTCAATTGTCCGCTCCGACCGGAGTCGTCACGGTAAGAGTGGGTCGACGAAAGCGAGCTCACCTTTTCATAGTAGACAATGCTGTATTCTTTGTCGTTGGTTTTCACTCGGGGAAACTCCACCATGAGGTACATGAAATTGGAGCTGCGCTTCTCGCTCTGGCAAAAAAAAAAAAAAAAAAAAGCCACACGTTACGTTGCCGAGGGACGCTGCCCACAAAACGCGGTGTGGCAAAGTCACCTCGTTGATCATCTCAATCTCCCTGAAGGTCAAGCGGTCCAGCCAGTCCACCTTGACCATGTGGCCCTGCCGATGGGCCTTTGTCAGCTGCGTGGGGAAGAGAGGAAGCTGAGCGCTGTCGCAAAGCCGCGACGCATTTTCGCAATTCAGGCCAAATCGTTCCGAGCGTGGCATCATTTGTTAGCGAGCACAAAAAACAAATACCTTGGCAAGTCTGCCCATCTGGTCCTCGGTCACATTGTTGCCGGTGCGTCCCGGCGTGGTGGTAGCCTCCGCGCCGTCGCCTTCCACGCCGGGCCAAACCTTCAGGTCGTGCATCCCTTGTCGGAACATTCTGCAGGGAGACGGGGGGTCATTTTTGGCCTGCGCCCATCCATTTTTTTTCACGTCTTTAATGCAAGATATAGAGCCAAGGTGGGGCGCAACATCCCAGCGCATTAACAACTCACCCGTATTTGCCAAACAGTGTGACCGTAGTACCCCCGACAGGGACGGCTCGTCCAGGTCCATAGATGTCCCACACAGTGAGGGCCACCTGGGCGCTTTGGGGCAGGTCTGGATACTTGACGGGTAGCCGCAGCCATTCGTTCCAACTGCGAGAGAGAATGAGGTTGTTGTTGTTTTTTTTAGGGCAACCAGCTCAGTGGAAGAGTGGTAGAGTGGCCGCCCTGAGACTGGAAGCTTTGGGGGTTCAAACCCCAGCCGGGTCATACCAAAGACTATAAAAAACGGGATCCATTGCCTCCCTGCTCGGCCCTCAGCATTAAGGGTTGGAATTGGGGGGGGGTTAGATCACCAAATGATTCCCGAGCGGACCGCCGCTGCTGCTCACTGCTCCCCTCTCCCCCAGGAGATGGATCGAAATCACCCGGGGATGGGTTAAACGCAGAGGACACATTTCACCGCACCCAGATGTGTGTGTGTGTGTGTGTGTGTGACAATGACTGGGACTTTAAAGTTCACTTTAAGGCACGGAGGCCAACGTGCACGTCGCTGGACTCACTTCCAGCGCGTGCTGAAGGCCTTGTAGGAAGTGCGGACGGGCAGAGCCAGAGGCTTCCCTTCGGCAAACACTTGGCAAGTGACGTAGAGGTCCGAGCAGTGGTCCTGGTAGAGGCCGGAAAAGCGCAGCATGGGGTCCTCCAGCAGGGCTTTGTAGCTTTTCTGCTCTCGCTTGCCTTCCAAACTGCCTCTGTTGGCACATGTAAACACACAATCACAAACACGCACAAAAGGGTCGGTTGCGGTCTCCAGTCGCAAACACACACAAAAAAAAAAAAGGGTCCGCAGAAATCTCAATAACGGTATACCCATTTAGGTTAGTGATTTAGGGACTTTTATGCAAATTCGGGGGGGCAGTTGTGACTTCACGAACGCCTCCCGTTAATTCGTTGTCATGTGAAACCAGAAGACCCGCGTTGCCACCCTCAACCAGAGGCGTGCAGCCAAGCCGGGGTTAGGACTCCCTGCGCCCCGGTTGAAAAAAAAAAAAATCGAGCTTTTTCGATTCTTCATTTTCATGCCGTTTTTTTCTTTCGGTCTTGCGCGAATGTGCTTGCGCTATTCTTTGTGCGCGATGTTATCCATTCACCGTTTGCCTCCCGGACCCGGATGTTGTTTTAGCGGTCAGCGAACGGCGTGGGTGATTTTTTTTCCGGTGGGCGCGCGCCCCTACTGGAAAAATTCCTGGCTACGCCTCTGCCCTCAGCTAACACCGTAGTCACTGTTTTTAAAATTAAGACCTAGAAGTGTTATTTCTATCATACAGCTTTTATTTATTTGGCAGCTTTTATTTATTTGGCAAATACGGGTTAATTCTGTCTTTACTACGTTTGCGACTTGCGCACAGATTCGCCGCCCGCCGCTATACGAACGGAACTCCGTCGTAAAACGAGATTGGTATCGAACTATCTTTAGATTTAGATATTTAAGAATAAGGAAAGAATCATATAGATGTCACAAGACAAATAAATGTTTCGATATAGCAAATTATCCTCCACCAAATAGCTGTGCCTTGTGTGCCTTAAGACGACGACTTACATCTTAAGTTGAACATTGATGTCCAGGTCGCAGCTGTAAACGTAGTTAAACTTGTCCGTGTCCATTTTCTGGCGAAGGAAATCCACGGTGCGTTCTTGTACCCGTTTAAAAATTCAAAGCGTCGTTGGAATGAAAACGCAACACTCGCACTTTTAGCGCACGGCTCGAGCGTCACATTGAATTTCCAAAAGCACTCAAAACGCTCGACACCAATCCCTCTCGCTTGTCCGGGTAAGACTTTAGCGTCAGCTACAATGCCTCGGACCGGCGCCACAAAATGGACGCTAGATAGTCTTAGTCGACACCAGTTTCTCTATTACATTCAAATCGTGTATCAAATGTGTCATTCGGAAAGCCCTTTCCGGGGCTTAATGAAATTTCACCAACACAAGAAAGAAACCAGCAGCCGAGTGGAGATAGCGATAGCTGCTGTTAGTCCAAACCAGCCAACTGTCGATGCGGCTGTGAATAGATTTTAAAAGAGAAAATCGATCGATGCAATCTTAGTGCGATTAGAATCACTGGCGAGACGAAATGGAGGAAGTGGGGAAGGAGGAGGCGGGGTTTAACGCTCAAAACAAACTTGAATTTAAAGTGACAGTACCAATGTATTTGGCAATGCCTCGGGGATTGTTTCTCGGCTTGCGACAGAGTAAGCCAGAAGTAGGGCCAACTACTTTAATTGACTAAATACATATACCTCTGGAAAAGTAAGGCATTTATGTTAGGTTAATTATATAACTAAAATCAAAATGAATCAATATATGAATGAGTTTAGAAATACCTCTGCCGCTGCAAATTGTACAAATGGAACAACTATAAAACCTTAGCAATGTAATGTAAACAAAAGCTGAGCCAACATTTCCAACTGGGCTCCATGTGGGTTTTAACATGGACATATGAAGATGGGTTTCATCTGGTTAGGCTCTTGGGTTCCACCAGGGAAACACCTGTAATAGCCCACATGGTTATGTATGGGACCTTGTATGGGTTTCCAACTGAGGTGCTTGTTGAATATCTGTTTTGTCAAACAGCCTCTGATGTCTCTGATGCCTGTTTGTTCAGATTTATCAAACAGTCCCAGGCAGGGGTGCATGAGTGTTAAAAAAGATAGATACCGTTTTTTTCCATGTATAATGCGCCCCCATGTATAATACGCACCCTAAAAATGGCATGTTGATGCTGGAAAAAAGCCTATACCCATGTATAATACGCACCCAAATTTTGACTCCTAAGTCCGTAAATGTAAAATTATTTCAGAAAAAAAGACAATCTTTGGGAACAACCGGATGTTATTCTGCCGGTCAGTATCACTGCGCATGCGCTAGCAAACTCGATAGCAAAGAAATGTTTCGGATTTGTGTAGGGTACATTGTGACAGCAAACGAGCAGGTGATCGAGCAAGCGTCTGATACCAGAGCATTGTGTTTGAAGTGAACAGCAGAGAAGAAAGCGCATCTGTAATGGCGGCCTCCATATCATCTCCGGATAAAAAAAAAATAAAAAATAATTTTTTTTTTTTGTACCCATGTATAATGCGCACCCCAGATTTTAGGACAATAAATTAGTTAATTTTTGCGCATTATACATGGAAAAAAACGGTATATATATACTCAACCAAATGCATAGAGAGTTCATTTAAAAAAAAAAAAGTGCCTTTTGTTTTTAAATTTAGCAAATATTTGTGGTAAGGATGAACCGAACAATTTAGTTGCCACTGTTTTTGAATCAGTCAAAAAATGATGGGAAAAAAAAACCCTGAATCGTAATCACTCGCTTTTATTTTGAAATTTTTACAACAACAGTGAAAACCAACATTTTTGTGACAGCAGTGATTGATTAAAATACTGCAATCAGTAATCAAAAATTCAATAACTGGATATAAATCGACATGATATACAGTGAATTGTAGATGCGGTAACGTGCCGTAGAAATAACGACAGTGAAATCCAACATTTTTCTGACAGCAGCGATCGAGTCGAAAACTGCAATCAGTAATCAAAAATGCGATAACTGAATATAAATTGACAGTGAATTGTAGATGCGGTAACAGACCACAGAAAATGATGGAAAAATACTGGATTACCCTTCCAGAGACATTTCTACAGTCGCAGACATCATTGGCAGTAACATAGCTCTCTAGTGATTCAAAATTCATGACTTGTAATCATACATTCTATAGAAGCTTTTCTTTCAAACAAAAAGCTCCCAAGTCCGGGTTCGCTTTTTTAAAGTGAAGCCAAGTCATGTGTAAAAGTATTTTTTATTTTTTTTTTTACTCGACATCAGTCAAAGTGGAATGAGCTCATGACAACGTCGACTGACTGAAAGATCAAAAACATTGGCTCACTCAATCAGCCGACATTTTCTCATCACATCAGGGGGGTTGCTTGCGGAAAAAAAAAAGGCAAATGAGCAGGTTGTCATGTAGCAGGAAGGATGGCTTCCTAAAAGGCACCGGTGGTTTTTAACCAAGCGCTTGGGGTGTCCAGTGGCGTGCTGGGACCATTTTGCAGCCCGGGAGTTTCAAATCCAACCGGGCCCAATGGCAGGCGCACAGAATAGTGGAATACCGCCGCGTCCACTATATTTAAGCGCTGACCAAGGGTGACTATAACAGAAAATAAAAGATGATACATCATTAAAATATATAACAAATAGGCTACTGTAGCAGTTGAATTATGTTTTATGTTCAAGATTTTTTTATTCGTCACGTTTGAGCGTGCCAAACAAGGAATTTGACTTCGGTACATCACAGCCTGGGTGGTATCGCCCAACTTGAGACACCGGGAAGAGAACTGCGATGCAAAATGAGTGTTGTAGTTCCGAATATGGTGAAATTGTAAATGCATTGAATTAAAAGCTAGATTAAAATGTCATTCATTTGTAGCCGATCAAATGATGGCCCCCCCACATGGCAGCGGCCCTCGTCTCTCCCGATTAGCCAGCATGCTATTGGGGGTGTCTCAGGATCCCCCCACCCCAAAAAAATGGATTTATTATTTATTCATCACTCTTATTTATTCATTGTTTGTATTTTTTTGTGTTGTTTACTTGTATGTATCTTGTCACCGTGGGATAGTGGGAAGGTTATTTCGATTTCTTTGACTTTGACACACGGGGGGGGTTGTCTTATATTTGGGCCAGTACAGTATGTACTTTTCCACCAGGCACAAGACAAGTATCAATTTGGGAGCAAACGTTTCCTTAATATGTATCGGTCAGTTAGGTTTCGCTTTCTTGTCTCTGCTCTCCTCCCTTGTTACCAGTACATGATGTTCAGGCCGTCTTAGTTGAAGGTCATTCAGTGGTGCACTGTTTCCTTGCTGTCCTGAATCTTCATCAATTGGAATTTTACTCTCTGTGATTCCACCATTGTCTTTTTCAGTGACAGACGCTCACTCATTCACGAGAGCACCTAAGTGACTAACTGTGTGTGTATGTGCACGTGTGTGTACGTGAGTGTGTGAGTTAGGTTTCGTTTTCTTATCTCCCTTTTGTCGGAACCTAAATTTGTTCCGGACATATTTCTGACAGGAGGCTGCTGGTAACAAATGTTTCTATTTGCAGCACTCTCATGGTGTCTTGGTCTCATTCAAGGTTATCAAAAGTTGCCGCGCCGCCGCCGGGCCAGCACCGTCCTGAACCTTCCTTCATTAGAAATTTGACTCTCTGTGAGTCCACAATTGTTCTTTTCAATGACATCCACTCACTCATTCACGGGAACACCGAAACGACGGCCCGGCTCACTTTTACGTGGCACCTGCAAGATGGCATCAGTTGGGAACAAGCAAATACCAAAGCTACATTGCCACCAGGCACAAAACAAGTATCAATTTGGGAACAGATGTTTCCTGAATAGATTTGAATTTCTTTTTTGTATCAATTTGGGAACCGACGTTTCCTGAAAAGATTTGAATTTCTTTTTGTATCAATTTGGGAACAGACCTTTCCTGAATAGATTTGAATTTTTCTTTCCTTCTTTTTGTGCCAGAATAGAATGAGGAGTGCCCAGCTCAGCTGCTGCTTAATTGCAAAGTCCTTTATTGGCCTTTAAAATGAACTCACAACAATATGAAAGATACCACTGCATTTCAGCCCTGCCACAAAAGGTCAGAAGGTCAATGGCAAATGGTGTTGCAAATTGGTGTGGGTGTTGATGACAACGAGGCTGGAGAACAAGATGTCACGTTTGAGTGACTGGACACGTTAAGAGGAAGACGGTGCCTGCCGCTAGCGTTCCTCATCTGTCAGCTGTGGTTACCTGCGATGAAACACACGCAGCCATCATTGCTTAGCACAAAAAGGGCCTAACAAGGATGTTTTTTTCTAGCAGCGTGCAAGTTTGCACCTATTGCATTTTCAAGAACTTCAGGGAG
The DNA here is from genome assembly GCF_033458585.1 of Syngnathus typhle. Lineage (NCBI taxonomy): Eukaryota > Metazoa > Chordata > Actinopteri > Syngnathiformes > Syngnathidae > Syngnathus > Syngnathus typhle. Next base: position 27,386,226 of record NC_083738.1, on the reverse strand, counting down.
ACAGGTTCAATTGTTACAATAAAACATACAATCAATTTAAACCCGTGCAGACATTTTTTTCCTCCATTGCTTGAGTGTCCCTCTTTCCTGCAGTGGTGCAAAAGTGTTTTAGTTGTGCCTGCAGCTGTCTGAAGGGCCTTCTCTTTGGAAGTAAAAGACACAAGCCAAAAAAGGGACTCAAGGGAAAAACTCAAGGGAAAAACTCATTGGGACATCTAGTGGCGATAGTTGGTATTTTTCCCTATAATTTTAGTTTTGTAACATCTTTTTTAGCCACGGGCATTTTGGAAAAAAAAGAAAATTGATTTGATAATTTGTAAATGTTTTCTACGCAGGTAGTAAATCACAATATCATCAACCGTAATATTAGTTTATGCTCTGATTTAAAATTAAATTCCACCAGACATGTTAAGGATTCACAAAAAAAAAAGGCAGATTCTCTGATAGAGGGTAAAGAACACTTTGTTTTGTTTATGGTAGCCGCGATAAACTGTACAGCACAAACGAGTAGCAAAAGTAAAAAAAAAAAAAAAAAAGATAATTGAGAAGGCAGCAGAGAAAAATCAAAGCATTAAGGAACTGAGGTTGGAAGCAGAAAATGTAGCAGTAGCAGGAGAAACTCCAAACACAAAGATAGCATTTAGACTGGAAAATATTCTCCAGGTAGAGATAAGAAAAATTCAGAGACGGTGATTTGAATTCACTGGGAAAAACGGGCTAATGAAAAGGGTACCGTGTTTGTTTGTTGTTGTTTTTTTAAGGTCTGGAACTGCCGAATCGTTCGTCATAACCTTCGACCCAGTAGGTGGCGGTAATGCCCCATATATCAGGACGAATGCAAATACATGCTTTATATATCAAATATCCGGTTAGGACCAAGGTTAAAGAAGTCCAGTGGAAATTTTTAAATGATATCTATCCATCCAATGAATCATTAAGGTTGAAGTTCGGTGTAGTCCACAATAATTGTACCTTCTGCGACTACTGTACAACTTCTTGGAAGTCGACCAGAATGGTTTTTCCTGTACCTCTCACTAAGGACGATATTATTTTTGGACTCATTCTGGAAAGTAATGTATGGAATCTGACGTTAAATAATCTGTTATTGCTAGCGAAACGTTTCATCAGTGCTAGCAGAGTTATTGTAATAAAATAAGTCATACTGTGGAGACAGAGAAAATGACGACCGTTACAAATCTCACGTTGGTTGGTTTGCCAGTGCCCCAATCCGATTGACACATTGGTAACGCCTGGCTTTTATTAAGAACATTTGTCAAGCACAAATAGTAAAAGCAGTGCTTCCTGAGTAGCATCCTTCAAAATAAAACTCTCAATAGACAGAGCACATATACTAACATGGAGAAAGACAAAAGCCCCTCTTCTGTTTCTTTATGAAAGACCTCACAGACGCATACACTAAATTTGATATTTTTGGTGACCTCTAATTGGGCGATTTGGGGTTATATTATTTGGTTTATATTTGCTTTTCCTCTAGTTCTCTATTTTGTCCTTTTAATTATTTTATTTCGTAGATTTATTTATTTTGCTATTATTTTTGTTTAACATTGGGGATGTTTGTTACCGGTTGGGAACTGTGCGCCTTGTACCTTACATTTCGTGTTCTTTTATTTTTCGTAATATGCCACGTTGTTTGTGTATTGTTCTGAATGTTGCTAGCTACCTAAATGTCGTACAGAGGCCGAGATGTACCGGAGTTGAATTCCTTGTTTGGCATGCTCGAATTTTTGGTTGTAAACAATAACTGACCGCTTTGTGCCCACCGAGCTTGAACGTCAGTGAGCCATACAAAGAAATGTAAAGTACCGTGTTCCCAAAAACAGGATGTTGAAGCCATGTCTAATGTCAATCACTTTTAATTTAACATAAATGGATATTTTTCAGACGAGAAGTTGGATTCTGACTGGCAAAAAAGTTGAATTCAAAAAGGTTCATCTGACACCAAAGGGCACGCGTCAAAACTCTGAGGGCCAGGCTTTCTTCATCTCGGTTGACGGTTAAATGTTAATGCTGTTGGTCCCCGTGAACTGGGATTCGTAGGATGCCAAGGCCGGGTTGGTGGGCAGGATCTTGATGGGCAGGTCCCAGCTGAAGGTGTCCACTTCGACGTGTTCGGCGCCGGCCCACACCGTCGACTTCGACTCGTTCTGATGGATGACGGGCGGATCGACGGGCTCTCGAGCGGTGACAAATTCAAAGTGCAGCCGCCACCTCAGGGTCACTGCAACGTTAGGTTTTGTTAAGTGGGAACACGACAGCAAGCCGCATATCGGTTGTTCTCTCGTTTTTCAGATGGCAATTAAAACCAAAAAGTGACGCCTGATTATAGGTTTATCGTGGCCTCCTAAATGCCGAAAGATGGCGGTAAAACACTACTTTTGCCTTTTTGAAATTCCTCAACTCGCTTCAACATAGTTCCGTGGCACCAGGATGCTACGAGATGGCGGAAAGGTATCCAGTAAATATAATCAATCAAGTTGAAGAGTTAACTTTTGACCAAAGTAAAGCTTTCCCACCACTGTGGGCCAAGGACGTGAGTTGAAGAGTTTTGTTTGGACAAAAGTAGAGCTTTGCCACCATTTTGGCTTTATTTAGACACACACTAGAAAATACAGCTTAGTCCGCCATCTTGTTGTCGAGGAAATGTTGTTGATGTGAGTTTTTGTCGGTCAAAATATTTGTGATCTTTGCCAAAAATGAATGTAAAAACTCAAAACGACGAGTCACACTGTCATCAGCTGCCGGCTGAAAACCAAACGAAAGACGCGTGGACCCTGCTTGGCGGGTTCGCTTTGCGCGCGGACTTACCGACGTCGGTACAGAAGCCCGGCGTGACATTGAGTGGCACGGGGAGGGAGAAGTGGCTGGAGGCCGTGTGCAGACAGGACTCCAGATGCCGCCCGTGTCCAGTCACGCTGAGCGGCTGGCCGGGGCGCCGCTGGTACTCCTGCTGAATCTCCTCCTCGCTCTGAAGGCTCACCGAATACTGGCAAAAGACAAAGAAAAAATAAAATACATTTTTTGTGGCAGTGTATTGTCGAGGACCCCTGCGCCGCAGCTTTTGCTAAGTACCTGCAAGCAGGGAATGTCACCCTCGGAGAAATTGAACGTGCCCACGATGTCCTCTCCAAGTCTGTACATGGTCTTGAAGATGCAGAACTTTGCCACTTTCCCTCGCACGTTGGTGATGTTGAACACGTCTGGAGTCGGTCAAATTTACACGTGAATGTTTGTCACTTCATTTGCACGGCAAGCGGTACAACTCACGGGGGCAGCGCTTGGACGTGGAGACCATGAGCACGTCGAGCGCTCGCTCCAAAGGTCGCGCGTCTCTCCGGCTGGATTCCTCTTCCTCCAGGAACGGGTTCGAAGGGGACACTACCTCGTCCTGAGCAAATGGAGGTTCTGGCATGCCTGCAGATCGTAACGGGATCAAAAGGTAGAATCATCATTCAGACAAGGGCACATTGGTCACTTGATGCGAATGTGGCCAACAATTATTTATTTGTTTATGAATTAATTCGTTCGTTCGATTGTCCCACCTTGCAGAACCAAAACTCGAAAGGGAACTCGAAGAAGTTTGATGGGAGAGTTGACCCTCTGACACCCGATGGTCAGTTTGTAGACATACTTCACCGCCTGGCCGCGGAAACTGGGAGGACCATCGACGGGTACGACCTCGCTGTATGAATCTGCCACACAAAAGCGAAGCCCATCATGACAAATATTGCGAAAGCGTGTCTTTTTACTTTGTGTAACATTGACACACAAGTCTTGCTCTCTCCTGGATCCAGACAGAGATCACAGAATAGGATTTTGGGCGGCGTATCCAGAACGCATTGGCCTCGCTCGCCTGGTGAAAATATGAGGAGGTTAGCGTTCAGCGCAATACAAAAAAAAAAAAAAAAACACATGGCAACTTGGCGTTGTTTCTCAACGACCTCTGCTCGGAACGAGGACCGTATTGCTGCTGGCCTGGACGTCCTGCTTGTTGCCCCGGCTTGGTAGACTCACTCTGCTCTCACTGGCGTGAAACTGGCAGTGGATCTGGGCGCTGGCCCAGGCCAACATCTCACTGGGGCACAGAATTACAAATGAGTTACATGGGCTTGCACAACTGATTTTGAAGGCTCTGGTCTAAGCAGCTTAGATTGAAATGGCAAAACATATGTTGAAATCTAATTACCGTTTTTTACCATGTATAATGCGCAAAATTTAACTAATTTATTGTCCTAAAATCTGGGGTGCGCATTATACATGGGTAAAAAAAAAAAAAAAAAAATTTGTATTTATTTTTATCCGGATATGATACGGAGGCCGCCATTACAGATGCGCTTTCTTCTCTGCTGTTCACTTCAAACACGCTCCATACGAACACAATGCTCTCGTATCAGACGCTTGCTAGATCACTTGCTCGTTTGCTGTCACAATGTACCCTACACAAATCCGAAACATTTCTTCGCTATCAAGTATGCTAGCGCATGTGCAGTGATACTGACCGGCAGAATAACATCCGGTTGTTCCCAAACATGATCTTTTTTCTGAAATAATTTTACGTTCACGGACTTAAGTAGGAGTCAAAATTTGGGTGCGTATTATACATGGGTACAGGCTTTTTTCCAGCATCAACATGCCATTTTTAGGGTGCGTATTATACATGGGGGCGCATTATACATGAAAAAAACGGTAGATGAAGAAAGGGAAAAAAAAAATCAAGAATCTACACATACATATTGGCTAGAACGTTGCTCATTTAAACAATTACAAATGTTGGGACTTCATGAATTCAATTGGAATTTTGGTTGTCCATGTAGCCCGGTGCTAGTTTAGGCCAACATGCAAGCCGGGGTACCCCGTACCTGCTCGCAGAGGTGGATAAGTGGGACATGGGGTTTCTGAAAGTGACGAGACACTCCATTAGCTCGCCGGCTAGATACACGGGACCGCGAGCCATGGAAGCCACCACCTCGATCATCTGCAAGACAGTTGATAACCGGGATTGAAAGCACAAGAGTGGGACGTGGAGACTGCGCACGGACGTATGCTAAAATCAGCGACGCTACATTAGCCGCGTAACTTTAACACACACCTTGTGCCCAGTAGAGTCCGGGTGCGGACAATCGAGGCTCCAGTTTGTCGTCCGAGTTACAAAGCAAACGGAATGCTGTCTTAATAAATTCTCCTCGATTCTACATAGAGACTATTTTCATCCGGACCTACTATCGTTTAGCTAGCAGTCGGTAAACAAAGTGTGTCCGCGAAGTCGACCAAAACCAGACCATTGAAGAATACGCTTTTGGGGACAAAAGTAAGAAACATACGACGTAGTGTTTGACATGGTAAGAAAAATAATCCGTGAAAAGCCGCACCGGCTCACTCTGTCCCACCTCAAGTAATGTAGAGAACAAAAACACGGATAAAAACTACAACTCGGTTTTTTGGTTGGCCATCATGGACGTCACGTGGCAGAAGCAACTCGCATCGCAGATGGCGTGTTGCTATGGTAACGTTACGGGGTTCCGGCTTTTTATGTATTCCTTCACTTTCATCTCCGAGGCATTAAAAGCATATTCAAACTTGATTGGTGGAATGCAAGGTATATAATCTACACGCCTGCTTGTCATGATACCGGTGGCTGATAGAATATGCTAACCAGTATGGAGAAAACTCTTTACGCACCCCTGTTTAAGTCAAACATGGTTTAGCCGTCTCTCTCTCTCCTTTTTTTTTTTTTTTTTTGAAAATCTTTATTGAACACTGTCTCGGTTTCTTGCGTGTTGTCAGACGCGGTTGTGACTTCCTGGCTATTTGGCCGTGCCCACTTCAACAGAGTGCCCGGAACGCTTCCTGTCTGTTCTACTCCAAGGTACGTGTGGTTTGTGACAATAGATCCCTTTGTTCATGCCAAAAATAAAATTGCTAATCGTGCAAATTAACGACCGTTTTGATTTGATTCCTTAATATGCGCTGACTGACAAAAGCGTTTTATTGTCGCTCTTTCTGTCGTAGGGTATCCGGCGGCATCGCGGCTGCACAAAGAAGCCCCGGCCGACCGCCAATGTGAATTATAATAAGTCTATAATGGCGTAACCCCCCCCCCCCCCCAACTTAAAGGCGGCGTCATCAGCTTTTTGCCCCGAGTGGAAACCGGTTGGTGTGTCCGAGGAATCGGGCTGCATTGATGATAAACACTCTGTATTTACAAAGGGTGGCGACAGCCTCGTTTTGTAGCCGTACGCTGCTCAACTGCTCTGACTGACAACCGCAACAACAAAATGACTGAAGATTGGGGGGACAGATCCACGGCGGAGCTCATGAGCAGGTACCTGCCCAAGGAGATGGGGCACGGCGTTCCCACGGCCGGGTGGCGTATCTGTTTGGCCCACGAGTTCAAGGAGAAGAGGAAGCCTTTCCAAGCAAAGGACGTGTCCCTGGAGAATATTGTGGAGCATATTGGGCTTGGGATCAGGTATTTATATCTTCGAATATATCACTATAGGTTATCACTAAACAGTGAGTCAGTCCATGATTAATAAATAATGAGGTATTTTTGAATTTTAAATTGTCCACAACTTCAGATTGCAACCTCTCAATGATAAATCTCAGATTTTGGCATTTCCTAATGAAAGAAGACTGATCATTGATTTTTCTCTGTCTATTTTATGACTTCTTGTGTTTTTCTTCTTCTTGTGGTCCAAACCAAAAACGGAACCATAACAATGGGTTAAAAAAAGTAAATTATTCTGTTTGTTAGCAGGAATGAAATTGCCAATTCATCTTTTGAAAATGAGGCACCGCATGAGTCAGAAATGTAGCCAAGTTTGCAGCACTGCTTTTGTAGTTAGTGAATGCCAGCAAGAATGGACGTTGTACTATGGAAAATCAATTCATCATCCTCAGCAGCACATGGAACCTACCTGGGCTTTATATCAACACTTAAAGATGTCCCCTCCCCTTCTTCACTTAATGCAATCGGGCTTCGGTCATGCATGATGTCATCCACGTGCCCTGTAAATTGTACGAGAACCTGCTTCCAAGCCAGTTCAACTGCGTGCTGTGTGTAAATTGCAGTCACTTGTCCTACAGGGCGTGGTGGCCTTTGTTGCCACGGCAACACTTGTTAATTATTGCAGGTTGTTTGAAGAAAGGAGTCTTTGTGTTCAAGGGAGAATAAATTATAACCATTCGTTCGATTTGACTACCGTCTTTTCCCATATATAATGCGCCCCCATGTATAATACGCACCCTAAAAAGCATGTTGATGCTGGAAAAAAGCCTGTACCCATGTATAATACGCACCCAATATTTTGACTCCTACTTAAGTCCGTCAACGTAAAATTATTTCAGAAAAAAGATCATCTTTGGGAACAACCGGATGTTATTCTGCCGGTCAGTATCACATGCGCTAGCAAACTCGATAGCGAAGAAATGTTTCGGATTTGTGTAGGGTACATTTTGACAGCAAACGAGCAGGTGATCGAGCAAGCATCTGATACGAGAGCATTGTGTTCGTATGGAGCGTGTTTGAAGTGAACAGCAGAGAAGAAAGCGCATCTGTAATGGCGGCCTCCGTATCATATCCGGATAAGAATAAATAAATAAATAAATAAAATATTTTTTTGTACCCATGTATAATGCGCACCTCAGATTTTAGGACAGTAAATTTGTTAAATTTTGCGCATTATACATGGAAAAAAACGGTAATCTCTCATTTCAAAACGAGCTATTCATCCGTTTGTTTTGTAGCCTATACTGTATATAGCAGACGTCCCTCCGAGGGAAACTAGGACTACAAATGAGTTTGACACCCCTGCTCTATATGATTGTTGACGGTGTGCCGTTCCATTGTTCTGATGCAGGTATCTAAAATGGTGGTACAAAAAGACACAGGTGGAAAAGAAGGCGCCTTTCATCGACATGTTTCGCGCGCTGCCTTTACGGCAGATTTATGGTGGGTTGGTCTCGTGTTGGATCTGCGTTTCATGCGCTTCTCTCTCGTATGCATCGGCTCAAGTTGTCGACCCATCCGGCAGGTGCGCCGCTGGGAGGTATCGGGGGAGGTACCATCACCAGAGGTTGGAGGGGGGAGTTCTGTCGGTGGCAGCTGACGCCCGGGATGTACCATTACAAGACCGTCACGGCCAATCAGGTAGTAGACGGGTTCCCGGAGAAGCTAAGGGACGTAGCAACCCTGCTGGTCGTGAGACAAGGCTCCGGTTTGTCGTCCTCAGTTCACCGTGTGCTTGCGCCGCGACGGGCAGACGCTTTACCAACAGGTGCTCTGCGTCGAGCGGCCTCCCCGGCTGCAGGGCTGGAACTGGGGCTACTGCGGCGAGTACGCTTACTACCATGCCCTGTACCCCCGGGCCTGGACCGTCTACCACCTGCCGGGGCAAAATGTCACGCTCACCTGCAGGCAGGTCTCGCCCGTCATTCCTCACGACTACCAGGTGAGCCGAACAGGCTGAAAGATATTGTCGCCATTGCGAGACTAACTTTGGGTTGTGATGTTTACAAACGTCTGCTTTGTGACAGGACTCCTGCCTGCCGGTGGTCGTGTTCGTCTGGGACGTGGAGAACAAGAATGACTACGCTCTGGATGTCACCATCATGTTCACGATGCTCAACGGCTCCGGGCACAAGGACGACAAAGGCGGGGGCCACTGGAATGAACCTTTTCATCTCCCAAAACAGGGCGAGGCCGTGTCGGGAGTCTTGCTACATCACTGCACATCAGTGAACCCTTACACCTTATGCGTCGCTGCTCTGGAGCAGGTTGGACATTTTTCAGAAGTGGATTTTTTTTGCTGGTGGCAATTTGACATCATGGTCTTTTGATTCTCAGCCCAACGGGGAAGTCAGCCATCGGACCGCGTTCAGTCCAAAGGGAACCTGCAGCGACCTGTGGAGCGATCTGATGGCCGACGGACGGCTGGAATCTCCCACGGGTTAGCGTCGATCAGTGAGAGCGTCGCTCTTTCAAATGGAGCCTCAGCAACCCAGAGATGCGTCCTCTCCGCAGGCTCCAGCCCGCCGACGGCCCAAGGAGAGAAGGTGGCGGCGGCGTTGGCTGCGAGCTGCTCCGTGTCGCCGCGGGGCCGCAACACGCTGGAGTTCTGCCTGGCGTGGGACATGCCTGTCATCACCTTTGGCGCTCGCGAGCGGCACCACCACAGGTAAAAAAGGGAAGGGCACCAATAATGTACTTCGAAACCATGTGGGTCCAAAGTAAGTCCAAAAAGAAACTAACCCGACTATTCATTCAACACCAAACGTCGGGTCAAATGAATAACCCACAAAAGGTGTACTTAATGCCCCAAATTGGGTTGTTTTGTATACACAGAAAAAAAAAAACTTAAAATTGGGTCATCTGTACAAATCAAGACAAAATTGATTCAGTAAGGGACAGACACAACTTTTGGGGTTGCTTACTTCTCCAACAATTGGGTCCCATTGTGGATTATATTGTATTACATTTTATATATTACATTTTATGTATTATTTTTATTTATATATATATACACACACACACACACACATTATATATATATACCGTATTTTCCGGACTAAAAAGTGCATCATTGAATTTATAACAATTTGTTGGCTGAGACAGAACATTCTTTTGTAATTTAAAGAAAAAATAATAATCACACAGTACCAAGCTATGTATATATATATATATGTGTATATATATACATTCATATACATATACATATTCATATACATATATACATATATATATATATATATATACATATATACATATATATATATATATATATGTATACATATATATATGTATATGACTATCCAAAGTTTTTGGGCTCGCAAAATAACCCGAAACGTTTTCTCTGGGTCACTTTCTCTGAGTTATTTTCAATGCACTTGTTTCCTAGAGTGGATGCCATGGCAAAAGTAGTATTACTATACTCATATTTTATTAATTCAAAGAACAGGGTAATGACGTTTATATCCAATTTGGGTCATTTCTGACGACTGATTTTACAGTTAAAAACTAAAAAAAAAAAACAGCGCATCATTCTGCATGTTCCAACGTTAGCAAGACATTTGTCTGCACTTTCAGGCGATACACCCGTTATTTCGGGAGCAAAGGGGACGCGGCGCCCTCACTCAGTCATTACGCCCTGACACACTACAAAGCGTGGGAGAAGAAGATTGAGGAGTGGCAAGCGGACGTACTGCAGGACAGGTGCTTGGCGCGGCCTTGCCCTCGAGCGTCTCATTTGTACCGAGAAAATGGCGCCAGCCAAGACGTGTTCACGTACGTTCCATCTGTAGTTCGCTTCCCGCCTGGTACAAGTCTGCTCTGTTCAACGAGCTGTACTTTGTGACCGACGGTGGGACGGTGTGGACGGAACTGCCGGAGGACGCCGACGTCAGCGGCGGTGTTCGCAGCGAAGACGGCGGCCTGCCCGCTCAGCCGCCCGTCGTTAAAGAGTATGGCCGCTTTGCCTACCTTGAAGGTCAGCGGGGAGCAATTTCCCGAAGCCGCTTTGCGCTCGGCGGGTCGCCTCACTTTTTTTTTTTTTTTGTCACTCAGGTCAAGAATACCGAATGTACAACACGTACGATGTCCACTTCTACGCTTCTTTTGCTCTCATCATGCTGTGGCCCAAACTCGCCTTGAGTGTGCAGTACGATATTGGTACGATTTTAGTTTCTTCTCGTCTGGTGCGAGGTGGCTAGGCTAAGATTGCAGCCGCTTGACTAACTCCCGTCTCCTTTTAGCCGGCAGTGTGGTGCAGCAGGATTTAACGCAGAGGTTGCATCTGATGAGCGGCCGGATCGCCGCGGTCAAGGCCAAAAACGTGGTGCCTCACGACATTGGAGATCCAGGTAGAATGAATCAAATGTACCGTAATTTTCGGACTATAAGTCGCTTTTTTTTTTTTTCATAGTTTGGGTGGGGGGGGGGGGGGGCGACTTCAGGGCTCGAAACTAACGATTGCCCGATTGCCCGGGGCAAGTAGCGATGGCAGACGGGCAAGTAGAATTTTTCCCTCACTTGCCCGAACTTGCCCTGCCATAATACCATGTTTCCAAGCTGTAAAAAGACGATTTTGTGCATAATTTCTCGCAACATCTGCCGCTTCTGGTCAGACATTTTGTTTTCTAGGGAGCAGTTAGTTTCTCGTGTAAGTCTGCAATACATTGATAACGGCAAAGCGCTTCGTAATTAAATGCATGCTCCCTTACCCGTCCCTGGCTCTTCTGCGCCTGCGCACCAGCAGAGCTTGTTTCCGGTTGGCGGATACGAAGGCATATGAAGGCAAAACTTATAGTGTTGTCTTTTTTATTGCAAAAATGTGTCGGGCAAGTAAAAATCCACTCCAAAAAAATTCGGGCAAGTAAAATTTTGTTTCGGGCAAGTAAAATTTTCTCTAACTTGCCCGAGGGCAACTTGGGCAAAAAATAAGCTTCGAGCCCTGGACTTATACTCAGGAGCGACTTATATACATATATATTATTTTTTTTCACTTTTTTGGGCATTTTATGGCTGGTGCGATTTATACTCCGGTGCGACTTATAGTCCGAAAATTACGGTAAATGCTACTTTAAACGTTACAAATGTAGTCTACTGGATGGGGAAGAAAAGAAAAAAAAAATGCACTTGAAAAGCAGCTACCCTTCGAGGGAGCCCGCGTTGTGCCCGGAAGAGCTTAACCCCACGCCGGCGCTGCTGCGTCTTGTTTTGTAGACGATGAGCCGTGGCAAAGGGTCAACGCCTATCTCATTCACGACACAGCCTACTGGAAGGACTTGAACCTGAAGTTTGTCCTGCAGGTCTACAGGGACTATCATCTCACCCAGGACCAGCAGTACCTGCAGGACATGTGGCCCATCTGCCAGGTATGGCTGCCCTTTTACTTTCTTTACTCTCTTAAGATTCATGAGATTTGATGAGCGCTCATTCTGCTAGGCAGTGATGGAGTCAGAGTTAAAGTTTGACCTGGATGGAGACGGCCTGATCGAGAACTCTGGCTTTGCTGATCAGACTTATGACGGATGGGCAGTTACTGGACCAAGGTCAGAGGAGACAAAGCCTGTTTGTCAGTCCCAGTAGAAGTTTAACGTAAAAGTCGCACCTCACGAATAAAAAAAAAATGTTTGTCACTTTATATCAAATTTCATCACGCCAAAAGTCAGACCGCTCAAAGACACGCAAGACAAGGTCAGCACATTCTTTGGCTTAGCTGGGAGGAGGGATCAAGGGAGGGAAAAGCACGACTCGTGTCGAAACAGGAAATTGGGCTTTTTCCAGCTTGGACCGACGTTCCGAGCGTCGTCTTGGTTCCCGATTGCGTCAACGTCCCCCTGCTGTGTTGCAGCGCGTACTGCGGCGGGCTGTGGCTGGCCTCATTGTGCGTCATGTGCAAAATGGCCACACTGCTCGACAACCAAGAGGCCCGGCAGCGCTACAGAGACATCTTGGACAGAGGCAGCGTCGCTTTTGAGAAACTATTGTGGAACGGTAAGACCCAAAATTCCTGGGGGCTTGGAATCAATCCCTGATGGATGCCCGCCCTAATAATTTGTCAATATTAGTAACTTGGACAGCCCAAACAACTTTGTTTTGAAGAATCCCGAAATGGTTTGTGCTTTTAGGCAAGTACTACAACTACGACAGCAGCGGGCGGGACCTTTCGAACAGCATCATGTCCGACCAGTGTGCCGGACAATGGTTCCTGAGAGCGTCCGGGCTTGGCGAAGGAGACTCCCAGGTAACTAACACGCTGCAAGATGTCGGGGCAGAACGTTTTCACTTCCTTTCTCCATCCAGGTCTTCCCCAAGGAAAACATCAGGGCCGCGCTCCGGTCCATTTTTGACTTGAACGTGATGAGCTTCGGCGGCGGCCAGATGGGCGCCGTGAACGGCATGCGGCCCGAGGGCGTGCCCGACCGCTCCAGCGTCCAGTCGGACGAGGTTTGGATCGGCGTGGTTTACGGACTGGCCGCCACCATGATCCATGAGGTAAACGTAGTAGCAACTCTTAAAACGTTTTACGCGTCACGGTTTAACGCTGCAGTTCAGTGTGCGGGAACAAGCCAGCAAGACTTCCACTACTACTACAATATTAGACATTTTTTGAAAGTACCGTAATTTTCGGACTATAAGTCGCGGTTTTGTTTCATAGTTTGGGTGGGGGGGGCAACTTATACTCAGGAGCGACTTATATACATATATGTTTTTTTTCACTTTTTTGGCCATTTTATGGCTGGTGCGACTTATAGTCCGAAAATTACGGTACATCCGGGTCTAAGTATTGTTAGATTATTCCTCTGGGGCCTGTACCCATTATGTTCTAAGCTTCGTTGGCTAAAAGACTGTAAAGTCGCATCGGTGCGCTTCGTTAGCACGTCAACGTCAAGTTAGCATTAAGCTAGCAGTGTAAAAACAATGTATGAGACATTCGGTAAGTATTTTGAAATGTTTTTTTTCTCTTTTGCCCTCTCAGGGCATGTTGGCGGAAGGTATGCGCACGGCCGAGGGTTGCTATCGCACGGTGTGGGAAAGGCTGGGCATGGCTTTCCAAACGCCCGAAGCCTACTGCGAGAAGGCCATCTACCGCTCGCTGGCCTATATGAGGCCTCTCAGCATCTGGGCCATGCAGCTGGCTCTGAACCGTTTGCGCGACGAGCGCCGGCACGCGGGGATGGGAGAAGGTGCGAGTCAATAAACTCCGCCGGCCGCGGCCCCTTCCCAAATCCCAACTGCTCGGTTGTAGATGACAGCGTGACTTGAATTCTGCTTTTCTTCTGTCTTTACAACGTGTGTACAAGTTGTGACAACCCCTTGTCGATTTGCACATGTCTTCTTACAGGTGCTTTTGAACGGTGCATTCAAATCACCTGTATAGTTATTTGAATGCCGTCCTCATTCATATCCAACGAGAGGCATGTTTTCTCCTTTATATATTGCACATTAGACTATTAAAATTGCAAATGTGACCGTTGACAATCATCCCTTCTAAGTCACTGTGTAGCAGAGTACTTTTGTTTTTGTCTTCACAGGCAATGGGGTCAGTTGAAGTTTTGTTGTTGTAATACAAGCTCTGGGCAGCAGAGGGCGACGAATGCTCTGAACCTTGCGTCGTGATTCACAAAGTCACCCCTCCTAAAAATACAGGACTCATTTCCAAGTACCGACATTAAAAAGCAGGACCAAATGTTGGCAGGAAATAAAAAGACTTCAATTCAATATGTATTGCACATACCTTCAATAAAATTGGTACTCAATATTGGAAAAGAAACAGTTCTAAACGATTACAACTGAATTGTACTTAACAAAGGTGCTGTATTAAAGAGAATGTTTCAACCTCTGTGATGTTATTGACAGGTTGAATATTTCAGATTTTTTTTTTCTGCATACAACGGAGGCACCAAGTAGAGACAACGAGGCAGCTGATGTGTCCATTCCCATCTTTTATTGCTTCTTGGAGAAGCGTTGGAGAAGGGAGCAATCTAAAACAGTGGTCTGCAACCCCGGTTCTCGACGAGCTCGTCAGCAGACGATGATCTTGAGCCTTTGAACCAGGTGTATTAGAAGAAGGCAACTTCTAAAACATGCCGGAAAGCAGCCCTCGAGGACCGGAGCTGTGAGATCGAGGAATGGAGTACAGTCGCCGATGGGCTTCCCGGAAGAAGCCGAGGAAAGCCGAACTCCCTCCCTCCCTCTACCTCCCTCCCTCCCTTCCCGGTTGTCTCTCGGTGGTGCAAGCAGCCATGTTGCCGCGAGCTTGTTCCGGTATGACCGCTTAGACCGCATTCGAACGCAGCTCGTCTTTCCCAGCCCCAAACCCTGGAAGTCGCTGCCCCATCGATCATGGATCGTACAACCTGATTCCGAACCTCCGGGCGGCCAAGCTACTGGTGGATTGTCATCGTCATCGGGTACGAGGATCTTGCTTGGGTTTATATCGGCCATACCGCAGTGCAGTGCAATTTTGATGAACGACCTTATTTTTCTTATGAAAGCCAGAGACGACAGGACGCCGCTGGCTTTCGCGGATTTCGGACTTTGGTGGCTCGCTTGTGTGGTACCAGCCTCCTCTTCCTCCTCCTCCTCTTCCTCCTCCTCCTCCTTCTCCGCCGCTTGTGGCCGCTGAAGCGCTAGCGTAGCGGCGAGCGAACTAGCCCAGTTAGCTCCGCCTTGAAGGAAAGTCGGGCTAGCTCGATGGGCTAAAAAAAAAAAGAAAAAGAAAGAAGGGAAAACAGAAAGCAGACGAAAACCAAACCCTCAACTGGGCCATGTTCGCGTTTTACACGCTGGAGTTCTTCTTCTTTGGATACTCCACTCTGGAAATCTCACCGGGGACGATTGTTTCGTGTGAGTTGGCAAGGTCGGGACGGGGACCTCGCCGGGAATAACTTTGGCCTGGAAGTTTTTTTCTTTTTCTTTCAACCATATTTTTTTTTCCCTGAACACCTCTGACGGAAGTATTTTACGAAAAACAGAACGATAAAAACACAAGACCCGTTGATAAATATTTTTGATACGGAAACACAACGGCCGTTTGTCGTCTCTTCGTTCGGCGGCGTACTGGCTTTAGCATGCTAGCCACCTAGTTGGACCTTCTTTTGAAAACGACCCCATCAGCCAGCTTTTTATTGCTTCGTCGCCAGTGACTCTTTCGAAGAGTAACATTAAACACGACCTCATCATAGTGGCATTGTTTATTTTTGGTGCCCCCAAAACATGGGACGTGCACTTGAGCTAGCGAGCTAACTGCTAGCCGCCGATGTGGGATCCAACTTGTTGATTCACGGGCTATCTGACGTGTTGCTAGCGGGCTAGCACTGGGGCTTTTTTTTTTTTTTTTTACTTCGTCCCCACACCGAGCTTAAATGTACTGAAGAGTCGCTTTTGGGTCACTGCGCCTCTGCGCCTTTTTGCAGCAACATCATCAACCCACTTCAAGTCAAGCCAAAATGTCAACAAGGACCCCACTCGTGCAAGTCATTGAAAATTCTGGGCAGGTAAGATCACGAAAAATGAATGTAGTCAACACATCTCAAGTGTGCCAAATACAGCCACGCGATTTCTTCTTGGCACTGTTTTTTTTATTTTTGGGAAAATGCAACAGAAAATCAACGCTTTGTTTTCTTTGTAAAAATGGATTCCTGTGATACAAGTTTATTTTTCCTGTGATTGATAATAAAATAGTTAAGAGTCTTTAGAGTAGGGAAAATCCAATTATCAATCAGCCCCTTAATGCAAAGAGAATCGGGTCCGAGTTACAAACCTTGATCCCCATTTTCAAAAGGCCGAGACCACGTAACAGATCTAAAATTGATTTCGAACCCAAGGATGCTCCGAAATGAAAGTTCTTGTCTGAAACTGAATCACTTTGAATGCATCAGGAAGGTTCTTTTGAGACTGCACTTATATATTTAAGTAGCACAAACGTATATTTTGAGCCAAGATGCCGAGCCACTCGGCGTTTGTTTACAGACTAGCCGAGTGGCTCGAGTGCACAGCACTTCCTGTCCCTCACCGAAAATGATCTGTGTGAGAACAACAGCGTATCCTTCCACTCCCAGGTCATAAAGTTAATGGCTGATCTTTCCAAACGAGATGGACCTCGCATATTGTGACTAAGCAAAATTTGTACGCGAGGCACCATTTTCTGCAATCATAAAGTCACAATTACAGTAAACGTTTGAAAGTCCAAAAATGTAAAACCTCGATTTACATGATGGAACCCATTTGTTGATAGTTTTCAACAATGGGCCCGTATTTGGTCATCCGTTTGTCCAATTACGTAATGTTGCTGCACAACTTAGCCAAAGTTTGCGTTACTATCTGGTAAGGACTACGTTTCGAAAGC
Source organism: Syngnathus typhle (assembly GCF_033458585.1). Taxonomy (NCBI): domain Eukaryota; kingdom Metazoa; phylum Chordata; class Actinopteri; order Syngnathiformes; family Syngnathidae; genus Syngnathus; species Syngnathus typhle. The sequence continues at coordinate 27,369,358 of NC_083738.1, read as the reverse complement.
TGTCAGGTCTCAAAATACCCCAAGGACGCACCCTAAAAGTGCTACCCTATAAATGGAGATATGTATTTTTAACTTTTGTCAGATGTCCAGGCTTTTTAAATTTGCATTGAGCCTCTATCGCATTCTAACCTTTTCCCTTGCGGTTACCGTTCGTCGACAGCCCCCGAAATAGCATCATCGGTTATTGTAAATATCGCCGTTCGCAAAAGAAATGTCAACCATTTTGTCTTGTGGGGAGAAAAAAAAAGACGGCGAACAAGTTGAGCTATACGGAAAAGTGGGCAAAATTTGACTAGAGCAATTCCAATTTAAAAAGAAAGCCCCAAATGACCCGGTTTTAATCAACGGAATCACTGTCAAATAAATATCCCAGCGCACTCCAAAAGCACGACGCCATCACGTTGTCCTCGTTGGCGCTAGCACGCCAGAGCGCAGAGGTCACTAATTAATCAAATCATCACGATTGAAGAAAAGTTGCCATGAAGCCTAAAAAAAAAAAAAAAAAAAAGCTCCCATATCACACGTTACTAACACGGCCCAAATGTGTATGCCTATGTTTAGCACAAGTTTTGGTAGATACACAACAATGGAAATGTCCCTCCAATTTCCATAGGTGCTATGACCCGTAACAGCGTCGTTTGGTGCTGCCATTTTGGTTAGCAACACCGTTGGCAACCAAGTTCAAGTGAGCTCAGTCGTTGAAAATTTGCCGTGAGGTAATACGGAATTTCCTGTTTGACGATGTTCCCCCGCGTGTCCCTGGAGAGACCAACGGAGCTCGAAATACAGGTCTGCCCTGACGTCAGCCCGTGGCTTTGAACGAGTCATTGTGTAGCCACTCGTTCCAATCGAACAGCCATTTAGAAGAGGAGCAGTCAACGGCGGGACCCGCTTTGACTTCCACTCGTCTTTGATTGCTGCAAAAGTTAAAATCACAGCTGCTTTGTTTTTTTGCGCCCCCCCACCATCTTTTTTTTTTTTTCTTAAATCCTTTGTGCGCCCATTGAGAGTGAGTCATCGCGCGAGCATGACGGTCCGTAGCGAACGCGCCGCTGTTCCGCCCAGGAATCTGCGAATTTGGTCTTGCTCTTTTAGAGGAGCTGTCGCTAGGCAGAATAGCGGGGAGAGATGGCGCTACATGGGGGGGTCCTAGCAACAGAGAAGCCGCCTCTCACACACTTTGGGTTCCCACCCTGGCGCACGGTAGCCCTCCTTTAGGTTGGATTTCGCTTGACTGGAATGACATTTTAATTGAATGAGCCGCGTCAGCGGCGGCCCGATAATCAGGCGCCGAGGCGTGGGCCTTGTGCTCCGTCCGTCCGTCCGTCCGTCCGTCCGTGTGTGTGTGATTGTCTAAAAGAGTGTAAAACAAGCCTTTCCAGTTGAGCAGAAGGAAGCTGGAAGGTGCGGCTGCGCGCCGCCGACCTGCCTTTATAGACAAGCGCGGACTTCCCTCCGCCGCCACGCTATTGTGCCTTCGCCGTTGCCATGGGAAAAAAAAGCTGAAGTGGCTCAATGTTGATTTTACAGAAAAACAGTCGGGCGAACCAGGCAGGGAAATGTGGCAGCAATTGCGATGGAGCGCCGCCTCGTGCCATTTGAAGCGCCGCTGAAGTTGTTCTCTATCTTGGCACGTTTTTTTTCCCGAAAAAATATAGGGTGCGAATAAATAGTAAAAGCGGAATGCTTTCGAGGTGGCGTAATTATTTTCCTCTGCTCCCAATCTGACTTTTTGTTTCTGACCAGTCTGAATGACTTTTTGGACCGACTCCTCTGTGCTTCCTGGCTTGAATTCAGTCACTCTGCCCAAGCCAGATTCGACGCGCGCGATTGGTCGGCGCAGTCCCGTAAGCCGAGGGTATCGTTCCCGGCGTCATACCGCGCCGCAACTCACATGTTGCTTGGGGCGGCCCAGTTCAACAGCCCACTCGCACCCAACTGACGCCAATCGCAGTTGGCATTGCTGCGATTTTTTGTTGTTGTTGTTGCATTTGCCGATGTTTACATTCAGGGAGTGAGAAAAGCAAACACTTGGATGTGCAGACAAAGCGTCAACACCGGCGAGGGCGACGAGGAAGTTATCCGTAGTAGTCCGCATTGTGCTGGCTTGGGCTGACCTCCAAAGGACGAGGAAGTAGCCTTGCTGAAAATGACAAAAGATTCTGGCGGACTTGGCTCAACTTGACCCAGACGTGAACATCATGATTTGATAATCGCTTACCTTTTGGGAATGGGCATTTTCCAGGTAGCCTGCCGATGGCTTGGTTTTGGAAAGGAACATTTTGATGAAAGATGCCGAAATGGGATTTTATGCTTTTCGTAACGTTGGGGAAAAAATGAGAACGGCGTTAGTTTGGAACTCGGAGAGAGACAAATTCCGCAGGCAGGATGATGGGCCACTTTTCGATTCCGACACTTTGATTGATCCTGTTTAGCAAGAAAATTAGCCGCCTTATGACTGTGAAGTCACACTTCATGTGTAGCCCAAAAAAAGCTCACGTCAAAGTTTACGAGTGTGTGTGTGTGCGGGGGGGGGGGGTTGGGGCTTATCCTGCAGCTGCCCAAAAATGAAGGCAGAACCAGTACACCGAAATAGACCCGGCCGCCATCAAATACCACGTTAAGCGCTGAGGAAAGTAGTCCTCGCTGCGCTCTCGTAGCCTCATTCAGCGCAAACTGAATTGCGCCCTGCAAAAAGCACCACAATGTCTCCCGTTGTTTCCTCGCATGACCCAATTTCATGTTGAAATTTTGTGAATGGCTTCAACGAGTCTGATCTGGGTTAGCGAGCACCTGACAGCCCGGCCGCCTGCCGACGTATTAAGGCCGAGGAAGTATTGCGCGCGGCTTCAATGGATGAAGAATTTCGTTTGAGCTGCGGCGCCAATGCGCGTGCTTCGCGTTCACGTGTCATCGCCGTGTCTCGCTCTCTCGCTCTTTCTTCCTGCAGCTATTGTCATTCCGCTGGAGCAAATGCCCACTTTCGTGTTACTCCGTTCCGTCAAGAGCCTGTGCAGCCTTCCGTTGAACGGTTCAAACGGTCAAAAGTACAAAACGAGCACACTCGCCAGCGGTTACAGAAGGACAAAACCGAACGACCCGGCCGTGTTAGCATTGAATCAAAGCGAAACGAATCAAGTCCTTCCACTCGTAGCGTATCTCACTCAGCGTATGGAAAAAAAAAAGATTTGGGCGAAGGTAATGAAGACCACGTTTATGCTACCGACAAGTGAATTCGTATCGTGAGATGACGACAAGAAGCTCTTTGTCGTCATACCTTCTCGAACGAAGCCGCAGCGAACCGAACGGACTCGAACCGAATCAAATTGAAACGGAACCGTTCTTGAATCGTATCTTCCGTCTGCATTTCTTTCATGTTTTGATACAACGCGGCAGGCAGGCAGTCTGTCTTCCATCGAAAAAAAATCGGAAATGAAACGTTCAAAAATAATTACCGTAATTTTCGGACTATAAGTCGCACCGGAGTATAAGTCGCACCAGCCATAAAATGCCCAAAAAAGTGAAAAAAAACCATATATATGAATGTAAGTCGCTCCTGAGTATAAGTAGCCCCCCCCCCCGCCAAACTATGAAAAAGACCGCGACTTATAGTCCGGAAATTACGGTAGATACAGGTCTTATGTGGCCTGTAGATAAAAGTATTTTGCTCCGCCCCCACACATAAGGGCAGACGGACACGCGTTCAAATTGAAGCGGGCCAACGCAACAAAGTCGTCATCACGCTCGCTTTTCCCGACACGTCTCGCTTGCGGCCTTGTGGACATTTGCGTTCTCCGAGCTGCCTTTCCTGCTCGCTCGTTTGATTCGCCTCGGTGTTGGCACACAGGAAGTGTTTTCGCCCAAATGGTCTGATTTCTTCTTGTCTGATTTCTCCCGACCCGACAGGACTCCAAGTCGTCGTCCGGTCGCTCCAGCATGTCGCGATGTCGGAACTCCGTCGCCACCACCACGTCGGACGAGCAGCCGCACATCGGCAACTACCGTTTGCTGAAAACCATCGGCAAGGGCAACTTCGCCAAAGTCAAACTGGCCCGCCACGTCCTCACCGGAAAGGAGGTAGACGTCACTAACTGAAAGTAGACTCGCTCCTTGTGAGCAGTCGGCTCGGACCCGTGTGGCTTTTCCATTTGGCAAAATAAAGTTGGGATATACTGATATTTAATTAATAAAAAAAAAAAAAAAACTATATACATAAATAAAAATGTAGAAATAAAAAAAGGAAATTTGGATTACCGTATTTTCCGGACTATAAGGCGCACCTAAAAACCTAACATTTTCTCAAAAGGCGACAGTGCGCCTTATAGTCCAGTGCGCCTTATATATGGACCAAATTCCTAAATTTAAACTGGCCCAAAGTATTGTGTCATGAAATCAATCATAAGTGGCCCGCTGAAGACTGTGAATCATGAATCAAAAAGACTATGGATCATTATTTTCTGATTATAAAGTAATTGGTTGCGTCTGAAGTTGAAATAAAAAAGATAAAATGGAGAATGATTTGATTTGGATGACAAATCTGACATGATGCATTAATGGTGCGCCTTATAGTCCGGTGCGCCTTATATAAGGACAACGTTTTAAAATGGGCCATTCATTGAAGGTGCGCCTTATAGTCCGGTGCGCCTTATAGTCCGGAAAATACGGTAATCGTCCGTTTCGTTTCAAAAAGATCTCGTCATATCTGATTCATGTTGTGTTTGTGCATTGGGAATTAAGCAGGAAAATCCTCGTCAGGGCTACTACCACCTTTTTGACGACCGGTCCCTAATGAGACCGCCCGTCACGCTTAGACCACATGCGGCAACAGTTTGGAAAGCGCATTTTGGAATCGACTGCCCCTTTAACAGCAGAGGAAAAATAAACCCAAAATGTGCCATTTTCTTATCTGCCAGGAATTGAGCAATGTTGTGTAGGCAGGCCACTGTGACACCCTGTGCTCCTACAGTTCTCCTTAAGGACAAAGGTCATGTGGATCTCGCAGACTATAGAAGCTCTTCAAAAAAAAAAAAAAGAGCTCGCTTTTGTCTTCCTTCTTTGGCCCGAGTCAACACGTGGGCGAGGTGGGACGTGGGCGGGCTCTGTCAATGTGTGACAGGTCCCTGCCTGACACTCGGATAACGCTCCACGTGACTCCCCGGCCGGCGCACACGCAAAGTGGAAAAACAAGGGCGAGTCGGAGGACTCGAGGGAGAACCGCGAGAAAGAAAGCACTCCATTGTCGTCGAGTCTTTGTTCTCCCCAAACAATCCCCCCCCCCCTCTCCAATCTGACTCTCTATTTTTGCTTCAGTTTTGTCGCTCCCTCTCTGGTTTGGTACCGCGCTGGCGATCTTTGCGTGCGCCTGAATTCCGCCCCCGCGTTAGGCAACCGACCGACGTCCGCTGCCGTCGCGCTATCGCCAATAAAGTGTCACTTGACAACGTGCCACAATTCATGTTGTTGTCTTTTTGCCTCCCTCCCAGGTGGCTGTTAAAATCATTGATAAGACTCAACTGAACTCCTCCAGTTTGCAAAAGGTGGGCCGCCCGAGCGCACACACACACACACACATGGGCCAGAGTCAGCTTCGTATTGTTGAAGAAGAAAAATACTCAGTCCCTCACTCGCGCTCTTCCTTACTGTGCTTCTGCGAAGCAGCCCAGTTTTCAATGAGTTTTAATGACGGGAAATAAGATGCAATTACTTCCTTTGATCGTGACTGGGTGGGGTCTGTCCACTCGCACGCACGAGGCACGCGTCAAGCCAGATCCAAATGCAGAACCACTGCCGCGTTGCCACATAACTGCCACTCGTTCAACATCCCCCCCCCCCCCACCATTCGTTTTATCGCAATACAGAAGATTTCTTCGCTTCTGCTTGTAAGACCTTGGGAAAAGTGGAAAAAGTCGCGGCAGTCGCACGACTGAGGAAAACCAAATAGGCTTTTGATTATTTTTAGAACGGTTGAGCCCTAATGAAGGGCCCGGCGACCACGTGCAGCGTATCCATGGACACACGGACTTTCTAATGGCGGGCACATGCAAATTCCAAAATGGTTGTTCCTTGGGCGTCGTTTGACCCAGCTGCGCGTGCGTTTTTTTGCCAGCTCTTCCGGGAGGTGAGGATCATGAAGCTGTTGAACCACCCCAACATAGGTGAGTCTAAAGGGACCCAAAAAAAAAAAAAAAAAAAGCTGCAAATGAAGGGCTCTCACGCTCCGTTTCACATCTCCTCCGCCACCAGTTAAGCTCTTTGAGGTGATCGAGACGGAAAAGACTTTGTACTTGGTCATGGAGTACGCCAGTGGAGGTGAGCGGGTCCTGCCTGAAGCGTTTTGGTCACATGACGGGTACAGGTCGGAGCGGTCATTGTTTGGTCGTCTTGCAGGAGAGGTGTTTGATTACCTGGTGGCCCACGGCAGGATGAAGGAGAAAGAAGCCCGTGCCAAATTCCGACAGGTAGGAACGTCCCCGCGCGTCGCTCGGCCTTAACGCGAGGTACTTCGTGTTGCCCGTTTGAACCGCGTATGGACAAAGCAGCATTGAAAGCAACTTTAGATCTTTTGAAGGTAAAAAAATAAAAATGCGCTACCTCGTGTCCAAACGTGCGCGGGAGTGATCCTCGCTAAATAACAATATTCAATTGAAGATCACAATGTCGCGTGTCTAAGAGCGAGGTCACGCTCTCTCCATCATGCGAGTGGGGGGTCGGCGATTTAAAAAAAAAAAAAAACACACACAAGCCCCCCCCCACCTAAAACGTCATTTTACAGTCTCCTCCTAATTGTGTTTTTCTCGTGTAATCTCCCTCTGCTCTCCGTCCCCAGATTGTGTCAGCAGTGCAGTATTGCCATCAGAAGTGTATAGTACACCGAGACCTCAAGGTGACAACACACAATATTTCTGACGCACTCAAGCACGATTGAATCCGACTCCCATTTGAATGGGTTCCTGTTGTAGGCAGAGAACCTGCTCCTGGACGCCGACATGAACATCAAGATCGCCGACTTTGGCTTTAGCAACGAGTTCACACTGGGGAACAAGCTGGACACCTTCTGCGGCTCCCCGCCGTACGCCGCGCCCGAGCTGTTCCAGGGCAAGAAGTACGACGGGCCCGAGGTGGACGTATGGAGCCTGGGGGTCATCCTCTACACGCTCGTCAGCGGCTCCCTGCCTTTCGACGGGCAGAATCTCAAGGTGAGGCTGCGGCCGACTGCTCCTCCGTATCCGCGTCTTATATAAGCCGCCGAGTGTTTAGCGTGGGCGGCTGTAGCGTTTGTCTTTCTGCCTCGCACCAGTTTGAGCAAGGACTGTCTATTAAGAACGGTATCGGCGCGAGAGGCGATAGGACGCATCGCGCTTTTCTTAACGCCGCCCGTCGTGCCGACCGGCGTGACTCATCGTGGAAGCGCAGACACATTTTGGGTGGGCGATCTGATACCGAATGTGATGTCGGTATTAACGTTCCTGTGAAGTAGCTAGCTTGAGCAAGTTTGCCGTTTCGCTGCCTCGCCGACCGACATTACTCGCTTTGATTTCGCCCAGTCGGGCCGGTTGTGTTTTGAAGAAGGAAAGTGGCGCTGTCTTTTCAAATAGAAATAGGAAAATCAGATTAGACACAGTCGAGAATATTTACTCCATTTTATTTATAGAGCACTTTAAAAAAAAAAAAAAAAAAGTTGCCTACAAAATTACCTCCTTCTCCAACAGGAACTGAGAGAGCGTGTTCTGCGCGGTAAATACAGGATCCCCTTCTACATGTCCACCGACTGCGAGAACTTGCTGAAAAAGTTCCTCATTCTCAACCCCTCCAAAAGAGGCAGCCTTGAGGTACGCGAACGCAGCCGGCCTCGTTGACGTCACGACGCCACGTCGCTGGCTCATGCGTTTGATTTTTTTTTTTTTGGGTGCCATGTTCCTCCCAGCAGCAGATCATGAGGGACCGATGGATGAATGTGGGACACGAGGAGGAGGAACTCAAACCCTACATCGAACCCCAACCAGATTACAAGGACCCCAGGAGGACAGGTGCGCGCGCGCCTGACAAGCTCCGAACACCGCGGCGATCCATCACAAGTCTAACGTTGAAATGTGCTGTGCGTGCCAAGACATTATGCTGCAGATGGGCTTCTCTCAGGAGGAGATCCAGGACTCGGTGGTGAATCAGAAGTACAACGACGTGATGGCTACCTACCTGCTATTGGATTATAGGAACTCTGAGGTGTTGATTTATCTATTGACATGTTTATTTACCAATTTATTGTTAGATTAAATTCTTTTGTTTTATTTATGATATTTATTTTCCGGTCTGTGTGTGACGCGAACACGTCGTCAGCATTTGTTCTCTGTCTTTGGCTCCTCAGCTGGAGGAGGGCGGTATCAAGCCCCGGCCCGGAAGTGATGTAAGCAACATAAATGCCCCCTCCCCGCCACACAAGGTACAATGGGAGCCATTACTAGCCAATAGCCGCCGAATTGTGGCCCGTCAGCCGCCGCCATAGATGATGATGACGACGGGCCACGGCGGTGTCGTCGGCGGCCTTCCCGCAAACACTCACCTGCACGTCAGCGTGCAAGCCACCTCATTGCCATTCCCATTTTTCTCAGGTACAGCGCAGCGTATCGTCCAACCAGAAGCCTCAAAACCGCAGAGCTACTGACCAGGGTGAGCCCGCCTCGCGTTCCAAACGTGGCGTTTCCCCACCGGCGGGGCGGACGCGTTTTGTTCTGCCGAGACGTTGAGCGCGATATCTCCTCTCCAGGCTCATCGCACTCCAAGAGAGGGGGGCAAGCGGACAACCGGACCGCCGGAGAGGATTCAGGCAGGAAAAGCTCGTCCGGCAGCTCCACCAACAAGGTGCCGGCCAGCCCGCTGGTTCCCTCGGACCGCAAGAAGAGCGCCACGCCCTCCACCGTGAGCTCCAGTGTATTTTCACCGCCGCATTGGCAAATGTATTGCGCTTTATGGCGCAGCTATGCAATTTGGAAAAGGCAGACGCTGGCTGTATTTTATCAGATGATCCGTTCCAAAGATCAAAACGGAAGTCAGTAATTAACCTGGTTAATGGCCGTGTGATGAAAGCAAGACATTGGCGACCTTTGTCGTAGATGTTCCCCCCCCCCCTCCCGAATGACAAATAATTCCGGATTATTTAGCCACACCGATTAGTAATTCCTCCCATGAATGTTTTCAGAATAGCATCCTGTCGACTGGCACGGGTCGCAGTCGGAATTCTCCTCTGTCCGAGAGAGCCACGCTGGGCCAGGGCGTCCAGAACGGCAAGGACAGGTACACATGAACAACACGTTTTGCTTCTCTTGTGAGGACGTTCAGCCCAGCACATCAGCCCGGGCTTTCCTAAGCATTTAGGCCAACGCTCCAGTAGATCACAAATGACCTCAACGGCTCGGCCGTGCGGTTGCAGCAGTGCAGCGGCGGGCGGGGATTGATTTAGCCACTCACAGATGGTCATCATTTTCACAAGCGTTCAACAAGAAAGCCGCAATTGCTGCTCGGTGACGTGTTCCGCTCATCATCAGTCTGGAACGGACTGCCCGCTATTGCCAAAACAAACAAGTGGCTCCGTTGAATCACTTGATTTATTCATCCACCGCTTTGGGCTTCCATCATTCATCCTCGCCCCCCCAATATTTTGTTGGTTGGCTTTCTGCCCCGATTCCTTGGTTGCTCACTTTCTTGCCAATGAGGGCTCACCCTGCGGCGTGGCGGTGCGTGGTCCCTCTTAATAGGCGAACTGAAAATGCCGCCACGCACAGGTGCCGCTGCCGCCAGAGCGCACTTTTCTATTTTGAAGACGACCAGTTAAAAGGCAGAAGTTTAAGATATTCTAATTATGCGTAGTAAACAAAAATATTCCTGATATTTCTATTTTAAATATTTCAAAGCACCGAATTCTACTATTCGCGTTTAAGGACAATGCACTTCAAGATGGTGTAATCAATGATTAAAAACATTTCATAACGGTTACAGCGGTGTCAACTATTACACTCGTTTATAATGAAAAATTTGATTTTTTTTTTAAATGTCTTAGATCAACTTTGAATACTCAAGGGCCTATGAGCACTTTCTGCAGAGGATAGAGAATATTGGCCTGCCATTCTTGGAAATACATTGCGATATGCTCCCTCCCTCCCTCCCTCCCTCCCTCCCTCCCTCCTTCCTCATTTCGTGTGTTTGAATTTGTGCCGCCTCTAACCATGCTCCACCTCACTGCCCTGCCCACCCACATACAACCGCCTGTGTGTGTGTGTGTGTGTGTGTCTTGTCCTCACCTTGTCCCTCCCAGCCTAAACACTCCGGGTTCCCGCGCCTCCACTGCCTCAGCCGCCGCCGTCCTCTCCTCCTCATCCTCACGTCCTCACCACCGCAAGTCCTTGTCCTCCTCCAATCATCCGTACCCCACTGACCTGCATGCACCGCGGCCCAGGCAAGTCTCTCATCCAAAAAACGCGCGCACACACACACACATGCAGAGTTTTCATTCGCTAATGCCGTGCGCTAAGAAACATGTCGCTGTTGGCTGATTTTGTTTTTCATTCACTTTGAGAGCAATTTACGTTTTCAGTAGTTTTGGGAAGTCTAAAAAAAAACAACTCAGCCATTGATGGTGCTGAATCTAGAATTACCTTGGAGCTTTGCATAAGGATGTTGAGTGCAGCTCGGTCTGTGTGGAGAAAGCCTGGACGCCCGGGACCAAATGCTTCACCTTTGAACCCCACCCCATCTCACATTGTCCAAAGTATACTAAACTTTGCTTTGCTGCTGTAATTGTAGGCCACCTTGATATTTCCGCAATATTCATTAGATACAGTTTTAATAACGGCAACACGGGAAGCAAATGTCAAGGTGGCCCTCTACAGCGCTCGCCGGCTTTTGTCAGCTCATTACGCTGCGTGCGACCCGCTTGCAATAAGCTTGGCTTGTTCGGAACCGGTTGGGAGCACTGGTTCTGCTTTTTGAGAGAGCCAGGTTTGCCGTGGTTGGTTTACTCATGATGATTGAATGGCGATTACATCAAGATGACTAATAGCAATGAGCCCAAAAGAGCATTTTATCCACCGACGTATACTTTATACGAGGAACTCGACTCTCAAAGGTGGCGGTTTAAGTTGCGACTCCCAGTTGACATTTACTGGCAAACGTAACACAATACAAAGACACCTTGTGTTTCCAACACAACCTCATCGCTCAATGCTAACGCTAAGTAGCATCTGGACACAAACTGTGCAGCAACTGCGCTCAGTCGTATTCTTCATCCCCCTGCAAAGAACCACCAATATCAGCGGCGTACAGACGAGCCAAGAGGAGTTGAGGCGTCTAAACTAGCGTATTGTTGTATACTGCCCCCAGGTGGCCAAGGTGTGCACACTGGAAGTGCTATTCCTGGCGTTGGCCAACAGTTGAATTCTGTCAGTGCTCATTCAAACACAATCACGACTCGCTTTTCCATGGAGACTGCAATTTGATAATCCCGAAGATTGCTGTTTTTCTATCCAGGCAATTTCAAAACACACCTTCCATACTATTTCTCGTGTCGCAATAGCAATGGTTCGGTTCTTGTTTCTCGGGCTGCCTGGGCGTGATTCACCCACTCCTCTCTCCGCTTCGTCCCGCAGCGGCCCACCTCAGCGGGCGCCCGGCGCCTCCCCGTCGGCCCACAACATCAGCAGCGCCGCAGTGACGGACCGCGCCAACTTCTCACGGGGGGTGGGCATCCGCAGCACGTTCCACGCCGGCCAGCAGCGGGGGGCCCGGGACCAGCAGGGCTCGGCCTACCCCGGCGGGCCCGCCTCGCCGTCGCTATCGCACGGCAACAGCCAGGCCCGCAGGACGCACGGCGCCACCGGCATTTTCAGCAAGTTCACCTCAAAGTTTGTGCGCAGGTGAGTGGCGCCGAAGCGAGCGCTCGCGAGAAAGGGCGTGAGGAGGCCGCTGAAGAGCGGCGGACGTGGCAGTCGATGACAGGAGCTCAGAGTTTTCTCCTTGTGCGGACGAGCGTGACCGAAATAAACTTCGCCGCCATAGCAGCCGCGTACGGCTTGAGCCTTTTTTGGGCCCTTTGAGGTTTCAGACCGAGCAGAAAATAACTAGGTTGACGTTACATGTCAGTTCATGTGCTCATTTCCTCCGAGGAACCACCTACCGTACGCCAATGTCGTCCGTGCCCGTCGCCGCGCTCTTGCCGAAACGTTGGAAGGGAGAGCCACCCGAGCGGCGGGATCTCCTCTATAATTTGACCGGCGAGGAGTCGCTGCGGCTTTGCGTCCGGGCACTTCCACTCTTGACTCGTGGCGCACGCTTCAAATGGGAGCGCGGCTAATTGCGAGGCCTCGCGTTGCCACCCGTTAAGGAAGCCGCGCGACAGGGGAGCGAGGTGGGATTTTCTACGGCGTATCAAAAGTTGGCTTTATTTTTAATGGATTTATTCAGCTCCGATTCATTTTGAAATGTCAAATTTGGTCAATGACGAAGAAAGTGTGTACCGTAATTTTCGGACTATAAGTCGCGGTGTTTTTTATAGTTTGGGGGTGGGGGGGGGAACTTATATACATGTATGTTTTTTTTCACTTTTTTGGGCATTTTATGGCTGGTGCGACTTATAGTCCGAAAATTACGGTCGATTGAAATGAAGCAATTTTAGAGTGAGAGAAAGCGAAACAAATATGACCCTTTTGATTTTACTTACAATCATTAATAACTTATGATGTTTATTCTTTTTATGGACACACAAAGCTCCCTACTCAGATTCTGATTAACACGATTCCGTGGCGCAAACGATGGCGTCCTGTGGCAATTGACATTTTTACCTTGATTGGTTCCCGCTTGATTCGGAGTGTGTTGGGCATTTTAGTTCATAAAAACCTCAACTGTCACCTCAATGAGAAAGTCCTAGCTCCGCCCCTAGTGGTCAAATGGTTTATTGGCGCTAATATTGGCTCTCATCCATCAAAGAACACATTTAGTATATTTTCATCTTACAGGCCTTTAGATCACATCAATGACTTACCGTTTGTTTACTATCAATCGATGAATTCATCTCTCGCATCAAGATTCTTGACGTGACCGACGCGAGCTGAAAGAGCCACAAGGAGCCACGTTGTCGCTAAGCGAGATGAAGGCGAGGACGGTACGGGAAGCGCGGGCTCAAATCAAAGGAAGTCCTTGAGCGCCGTGGCAAAGGAACCATCCGACGTGGGGGCGGCGGCACAGGCCGCTCGGAGCCGGCGCAATGCCGTGGCGACGGTATCCATGGTTACGCCGCAGTTCACTTTCCCCGCAACTATTAATAGCGCCGAGCGTGGACACGCGTGACAACTTGTCACCGTGGAAGAAAGTTGAGGCGGCGGAGTTTAGCCTTGACACGATCGCATTCCTCTCCATTTTATCGACACCGAGTAGAGAGAGAGAAAAAAAACGTTCCGGCGTTTGGGTGAAATGAGAATTGCAATCGTCGGCGTCGTGGGGGCGGCGGGCGAGGGGTAAAATTGGGAGTCGCGTGAGGACCATCGCGTGTTGACGCACACGTCTGTTTTGCATGCGTGTGTGTGCTCGGCTTGTTGTTTTGGAAAATGTGTGTTTGTCGATGGGCGTCCTTTGTGCCTTTTGTTTTTAGGGTCAGCACTCAAGAATCTTGTCCTCTCGCACGTCCGATAATGTCTCGACACGCGTGAACGGTTTTGATGAAAGCCCCCCCCCCCCCCCCCCTCCGCGGGCCACCGATGATTTCGGTCTTCCAAATGTCTTCCCTGTGTTTTTTTTTTTTTTGTCGTCTTGAGAAGGCAGCGCGACATTACGACACGCGTTCATACCCACGTTTCTTTCTCTTTCTTTCTTTCTTTCTTTCTTTCTTATCCCTTTTTTTTTTTGTTTTTGTAGAAATCTCTCGTTCAGGTTTCCAAGAAGGTAGGCCAACATCCCCAACGTACACTATCCAGCCTTGATATATATCGTATTTTCCTCCTCTCCATATTTATTTGACATATCAGTATTTCTTCCCCTTTTGGTGTTTTGTGCAGCTCTGTTGAAATCTTCACCTGTGCCTTGAGCCTTATCTTTTCTCCTATTGATTGATTTCCTGTGGTCACTCCTGCCCCCTCCTTTTTTATTTTATTTTTTTTATTATCAGCCTTTTGGTTTTGAGTTAAGCTGTGTTTGGCCCTTTTATATTTTTTGTTTCTTCACGCCACTAATGTCCCTCCTTAGCCGCCCGCCCGCCCGCCCGCCCACGCACCTAACTCACTCACTCACTCGCCTGCTCGCTGTCATCACCATCACACAACACAATAACACCTCAGGCCTCTTTCTCTTTGCCCCCCTGCACCCCCCCAGTCCCGGTCCCGCCCCCCTTCCCCCCCCACAATCAATCCACTTCCAGGTTTCAGGTCGAGTGTGAGCCATTCCACATGAGAAGAGCCCAAACGATTTGTCATCTTCGCAGTATGTTGTGTTCTTTGCCTTGGTCAGAGGCCGCAATTCACGACCGGTGTCATTAGTTGATTCTGATTCGTACCCGCTTGGGGGAGACTGGATGGAGGTGGAGAGGAGGAGCGGACCCCGAAGGGGATGGGCCTTTTATTTTTCCGGAGCCTGCACGCTGTCGCTCTTTTCCTCTCACTGCCTTTCTTTAAAAGGGGCAGCAACAGCATTGGATGGCTTTGACCTTTCTCTGGCTGGACCTTAACGCTGTCCGCACACACACACACACACGGTGTATATTTGCATGATGTAAGTCATGTTATGTTGGGGGATGGGAGGGGGGGGGACACTTTTGTTACGTCGCTGGAGCAGTGTGCCACCTGATGGTCAGAACATGTACTAACATGGCTAAAGGAAAGCGGACGCGTAGTCGACGGATAGCAGCTAATCGATAGTATTTAGCGCCAAATACGTTTCGACGTATTCGAAAAGATTTTAATCCACATTGGCAGAGGCACAAGTCAAAAAAATGAAAGAAAGAAATCTGAAAATTGCCTGTTTCTCAAGGCACCTCGTTACCATTGATTGTTTGTTCCCCCATTTCGTCTTCCTCCACGTCGCCGTGCGCATGTAAAATGGAGCACAAGCTATTCCCCAGACCACGTTTTTTTTTTTTTTCTTTCGACAAGCAACAACTGTGTGTCTGTCATACTGTTTTCCTGTCCTTGCGTGTGTTACATATTGTGATGGAAATTTAAACGGCGGCCTATTAATATCCAAGCCCGTCGCTCGCTCATTGGGCATCGCTGGTGAGTCTGCTGGCAAAGAATCGCGGGGCGAGTTGTCGCCAACTCTCAGACTCGTCTTCTGAGCCGGCGGACAGGATTACTGTCCAAAACGACTAAACTTGTGTTGGTTTCTCCCGAGGAGTCCGTATGAGGGAGAGGGTCGGGAAGAGGGGAGCAGGTGAGCTACAGAACCCGAGCCGCCTCGCCTCGCCGCCAATCAGTAGAGCGAGCGCCGCCTAACGCAGTAGCTGATCTTTGAGCGGGGCTTGAATCGGGTGGTGGCGGTGCTGGACCAATCAGGATGGGAGATTTAGTAGCGCGCGGGATGGTGTGGAGGTGCATGGTTATGGGGCGGCTGCGTGTGGGACAAAAAAAATCATGGCTGGCCTGTACCCAAATGTGTGTTTGTGTGCCACTGTCACAAACACACACGGGGGTGCTTAATTATTTTTTTTTTGTCTTCATTCATTGTCCTCGTCGTCCTCGTCGTCTCCTCCTCCCTCTTTACTCAGGCTCCATCTTTGGAATAATTCCATCCCCTCCGTCCGCAGGTCCATGCTGAGCAGCAACGTGGACAAGTCCGAGAAGACGTCCGGCGGCGTTCTCTCCTCCTCGTCCAACAATGACGAGAATAATTCCTCACCGGGATCTGGGAACACTGGTATGTTAGAATCCGGATAGCTTTATCGTCGGACTTCCACGTCGAGTGTTCCGTGCCATTTCAACGGGGTGTCTTCTCGCCCCCTCGCAGGCGGCACGGGCACGCCTCCCGCCATCGCCGGTCAGAAGGACTCGGCCAAGCCGCGCTCGCTGCGCTTCACCTGGTCCATGAAGACCACGTCGTCCATGGAGCCCACGGAGATGATGCGCGAGATCCGCAAGGTGCTCGACTCCAACAGCTGCGCCTACGAGCTGCGCGAGCGCTACATGCTGCTGTGCATGTCGGGCAACCCGGCGCGCGACGACTTTGTCCAGTGGGAGATGGAAGTGTGCAAGCTGCCGCGGCTCTCCCTCAACGGCGTGCGCTTCAAGCGCATCTCGGGCACATCCATCGCCTTCAAGAACATTGCGTCCAAGATCGCCAACGAGCTCAAACTGTGAGCGGACGGGACGGACGCCGCGTGGATGGATGGATGGATGGATGGGTGAATGGATGGATGGATGAATGGATGGATGGATGGATGGATGGATGGATGGATGGATGGATGGATGGATGGATGGATGGATGGATGGATGGAGGTCTTGAGTGGGGTGGGGGTCCATTTTGAGTAACACCAGTGGTTTGAAGCAGGGATAGTTCTCTTTCTTTCTCCAGATTTTGATTCCAAGGCATTTTCTTTCCCTCACCACTCCACTGCATGTCGAATCCTCACCTCGGCGCTCTTACCACTTTCTTGCTATTTATTCTCAGCGCAATCCTTTATTTTGTATTTTTTTTGTTTGTTTCTTTCTTTCCCCGCCCAAACACTTTGGGGCGGGACATTCTCTCGGCGGAAACTTTGTGATGAAATGCCGAGCCTTATTTTGCGGGAGTTTGCCGATTCTCTTGCAAAACGGATGAGCGGACTGAGCCGGGGCTCTCTTGTGCGTGCAGAGACACACACACACACACCGCACACACCGCACACACAAATGCTTTTGCCTTCTTCACCGCCTGCTCAAACTAGACCTTCCACCCCCACCTCTTGATTTGCGTCAGGTCAGATCAGGCCAGTTGGACTTGAAGTTAATGCCCGAAACAAAATTGTGTATTCAACTTCTCTTATTTTATTTTTTATTTTTTTCCTCAACACAGTAGTGCACTGGAAAAGGGGGGGGGGGTGACTGTCTAAACCACCTCCCCCCCCCCCCCTCCCCTCCCCTCCTTACACACTCAACCTCCTCATTTGACCGGTCCCAGAGAGCGGAACACACAAGTGTCAGAACGGTCACCGAATGACTCTCATGTGCTTTGGATTGGACAATACGGTTTTGGTGTCGTTCTAATGATTCGGGATTTGTAAAATGCGTGTGGTTTTTTTCTCGTTTTCCTTTCGATGGGGTCATGTCAGGTGATATCATTGCTGCCTTTGTTCGGTGTCGTGCACCTTTTTGACACACTTGTCGGAAACGTTCATCAGCAAACCTCCAAATTGAGGACTTATTAGTGACGCTGATGACTCCTGCCTGTACGTTTTTTTTTTTTCTTTAACCCCTCCCCTCCAACCACAGCACATTTCATGTTCAAAAGTCCCAACTTTAATATCTTTCTTTATGCTCGTCCAGCTTGATGAAGCAGCACACACACACACACACATGGGGGGGGGGGGGGGGGGGGTCGAAATGAGACAAGGGTCGGTCACTTCATTCTAAAATGATGAGACACTGTTGTTTATTTTATTTCTATTTTTGAGTTTTTAAAGTCAGTTGTTCTTTCACACTTGATCATTGTATTAAGGTGCTGGGTATCGTATTCTAATGATTATTCTGGCTGTTGCTGTTATATTTTATCACTTTCAGGTTTTTTTTTTTTTGTTTTTTTGATTTTATCTCGCATTATTTTTGCTTTGTTTTAACGTTGCTGTAATTTACGTTGATTTTCCGAAAAAACGTTTTTGAGCGAACTGTAACTGTAGTGGCGGGTTGGGGGAGGGTCGGGGGAATCCTCAGCTTCTGAAATGTATGTTTTTGTTTTTTTTTGTGCAAAGATGAAATGATGAAAACTTAACAATGATAGTAATAAAACAATGATATGATGATCGCGTGGCCCTGGAATCCATCGTCTCCCATTTATTTATAAGCATTTCTTCCCCGACCTCTGAATAAAAACTTTTCTTGATATTCTTTTTGAAGTAACCAAAAGTATGCTTTTATTTTGTACCGACACTTCCTGCCCCGCCCATGGAGACTTGAACGCGGAAGTATTGACGAATCCACCTGCGCCGGGTCGGACGATAAGGAAAAACGTACGTTTTAATAATATTTATAAATGACGTTGGAATATCTGTTAATAAGCGGGCACTGTCGAAGAAAATAGATATATAGATTTTTTTTCTGAAGCCAATGGGGTTGTTACGAGATAATATGTGCTAGCTAGTGTCTATCAAAAAATATGTTTAAGAAAAATGTCACTCGTTCTATAGTGTATTGTTTATATTTTCACTCTTAAGTGAAGCTCGTGTCGTATCTGCAGTGTTTGAAATGAAATCACAAAAACGAATTTATTCAGTGTAAACCTGTTTATTAAAAAAAAAACATTTACTACAATTCCTGTAACATGAACGTATTTATTTGAAATCGAATTTCCAAGCATATTTACGACTATTTAAAACCTGTAATAAAATAAACGGGGAAAAAACGGGATTCTTGATAGTGTCAACTAACACAAATCCCACATTTTCCATTTACACTAATCTTGAGTATCTTCATTTATAAGTGTAGTTAGTGCATGGTGTCATTGATCGCCTCCTCTTTTGCTAGACCTCATCCTTGTCTCCCTGGAGGTGCAGCAGCCATGAAACTCGGACTGCACTTTGTGGTCGACCCCGCGGGCTGGCTATGCGTCGGCGCCATCTTTGGGATCTGGCTCTACAACTCCATTTTTGTTCCCAAGCTGGTTCTGCTACCGCACTACAGAGAAGGCCACATTTCCTGGGCTGTCGTCATTTGTAAGGACTACACAATCCCACAAAGGGAAAGGCTCACTCATTCTTGCTATTTTGATATGTAATGATTATTTTCTTCAGGTTATTATGCTGCGTCAGCACTGTGCTTTTTAGCCCTGTTCAGGGCGTCCACGGCGGATCCTGGTCATCTTCCTCCAAACCCCCATATACCTCACTCTGGTATGTAAACCGCACATGTGGGTTGAAGTTGGATTCCAAATTTGCCACCTGTGTTTCAGAGCGAGAGCACTGGGAACTGTGCAACAAGTGCAACCTAATGAGGCCCAAAAGGACCCATCACTGCAGTCGTTGTGGCCACTGCGTGCGCAGGATGGACCACCATTGTCCCTGGTAACGAGCAGCAAGTGTAGCCCGCTCTTTGGACGTTTTGATCAAACCGCCGTCGTGGTGACGTTTACGGTAGCTCTGGTCAGGCTTTGTCGAGCCAGAGTAAGCAACGAAAGCCCGGCTGTGTTGACGTTCCTTCATAGTAGAGGCGACAGGAGCCCCAAGATTGAACCTTGTGGAACTACAATTGTACTAATATTTGTGTTCATAAGGCAATACCGTTTTTTTCCATGTATAATGCGCCCCAATGTATAATACGCACCCTAAAAATGGCATGTCGATGCTGGAAAAAAGCCTGTACCCATGTATAATACGCACCCAGATTTTGACTCCTACTTAAGTCCGTAAACGTAAGATTATTTCAGAAAAAAGATCATTTTTGGGAACAACCGGATGTTATTCTGGCGGTCAGTATCACTGCGCATGCGCTAGCAAACTCGAGAGCGAAGAAATGTGTCGGATTTGTGTAGGGTACATTGTGACAGCAAACGAGCAGGTGATCGAGCGAGCGTCTGATACCAGAGCATTGTGTTTGAAGTGAACAGCAGAGAAGAAAGCGCATCTGTAATGGCGGCCTCCGTATCATATCCGGATAAAAAAAGAAATTAAAAAACAATTGAAAAATTGTACCCATGTATAATGCGCACCCCAGATTTTAGGACAATAAATTATTTAAATTTTGCGCATTATACATGAAAAAAAACGGTAATTTATTTGACAGTGCGGGAACGGTAAAGGACTTCGTTTTTCCAGGATCAATAATTGCGTGGGGGAAGACAACCACTGGCTTTTCCTGCAACTCTGCTTCTACACACAAGTCCTCAGTGCTTTTACTCTGGTGCTGGACTTCTGCCAGTACTATTACTTCCAACCTCTCACGCA